>NC_086126.1:6645234-6860234 GCF_963921235.1 Mobula hypostoma | reverse complement strand
GTGATCCCACACTGTGACACAGCCGGACGTGATCCCACACTGTGACACACAGCCGGACGTGATCCCACACTGTGACACACAGCCGGACATGATCCCACACTGTGACACACAGCCGGACATGATCCCACACTGTGACACACAGCAGGACGTGATCCCACACTGTGACACAGCCGGACGTGATCCCACACTGTGATACACAGCCGGACGTGATCCCACACTGTGACACAGCCGGACGTGATCCCACACTGTGACACAGCCGGACGTGATCCCACACTGTGACACACAGCCGGACGTGATCCCACACTGTGATACACAGCCGGACGTGATCCCACACTGTGATACACAGCCGGACGTGATCCCACACTGTGATACACAGCCGGACGTGATCCCACACTGTGACACACAGCAGGACGTGATCCCACACTGTGACACAGCTGGACGTGATCCCACACTGTGACACAGCCGGACGTGATCCCACACTGTGACACACAGCCGGACGTGATCCCACACTGTGACACACAGCCGGACGTGATCCCACACTGTGACACAGCCGGACGTGATCCCACACTGTGACACAGCCGGACGTGATCCCACACTGTGATACAGCCGGACGTGATCCCACACTGTGACACAGCCGGACGTGATCCCACACTGTGACACAGCCGGACGTGATCCCACACTGTGACACACAGCCGGACGTGATCCCACACTGTGACACAGCCGGACGTGATCCCACACTGTGATACACAGCCGGACGTGATCCCACACTGTGATACACAGCCGGACGTGATCCCACACTGTGACACAGCTGGACGTGATCCCACACTGTGATACACAGCCGGACGTGATCCCACACTGTGACACAGCTGGACGTGATCCCACACTGTGACACACAGCCGGACGTGATCCCACACTGTGACACAGCCGGACGTGATCCCACACTGTGACACAGCCGGACGTGATCCCACACTGTGATACACAGCCGGACGTGATCCCACACTGTGACACACAGCAGGACGTGATCCCACACGGTGATACACAGCCGGACGTGATCCCACACTGTGATACACAGCCGGACGTGATCCCACACTGTGACACACAGCAGGACGTGATCCCACACTGTGACACAGCCGGACGTGATCCCACACTGTGATACACAGCCGGACGTGATCCCACACTGTGACACAGCCGGACGTGATCCCACACTGTGACACACAGCCGGACGTGATCCCACACTGTGACACAGCCGGACGTGATCCCACACTGTGACACAGCCGGACGTGATCCCACACTGTGACACAGCCGGACGTGATCCCACACTGTGACACACAGCAGGACGTGATCCCACACTGTGATACACAGCCGGACGTGATCCCACACTGTGATACACAGCCGGACGTGATCCCACACTGTGACACACAGCAGGACGTGATCCCACACTGTGACACAGCCGGACGTGATCCCACACTGTGATACACAGCCGGACGTGATCCCACACTGTGACACAGCCGGACGTGATCCCACACTGTGACACACAGCAGGACGTGATCCCACACTGTGACACAGCCGGACGTGATCCCACACTGTGACACACAGCCGGACGTGATCCCACACAGTGACACAGCAGGACGTGATCCCACACTGTGACACACAGCAGGACGTGATCCCACACTGTGACACAGCCGGACGTGATCCCACACTGTGACACAGCTGGACGTGATCCCACACTGTGACACAGCCGGACGTGATCCCACACTGTGATACACAGCCGGACGTGATCCCACACTGTGATACACAGCCGGACGTGATCCCACACTGTGACACACAGCCGGACGTGATCCCACACTGTTATACACAGCCGGACGTGATCCCACACTGTGATACACAGCCGGACGTGATCCCACACTGTGACACAGCTGGACGTGATCCCACACTGTGATACACAGCCGGACGTGATCCCACACTGTGATACACAGCCGGACGTGATCCCACACTGTGACACACAGCCGGACGTGATCCCACACTGTGACACAGCCGGACGTGATCCCACACTGTGACACAGCCGGACGTGATCCCACACTGTGACACAGCCGGACGTGATCCCACACTGTGACACACAGCTGAATGTGATTCCACACTGTGACACACAGCCGGACGTGATCCCACACTGTGATACACAGCCGGACGTGATCCCACACTGTGACACAGCTGGACGTGATCCCACACTGTGACACAGCCGGACGTGATCCCACACTGTGATACACAGCCGGACGTGATCCCACACTGTGACACAGCCGGACGTGATCCCACACTGTGACACAGCCGGACGTGATCCCACACTGTGACACAGCCGGACGTGATCCCACACTGTGACACAGCCGGACGTGATCCCACACTGTGACACAGCCGGACGTGATCCCACACTGTGACACAGCTGGACGTGATCCCACACTGTGACACAGCCGGACGTGATCCCACACTGTGACACAGCCGGACGTGATCCCACACTGTGACACAGCCGGACGTGATCCCACACTGTGACACACAGCCGGACGTGATCCCACACTGTGACACAGCCGGACGTGATCCCACACTGTGACACAGCCGGACGTGATCCCACACTGTGACACAGCCGGACGTGATCCCACACTGTGACACACAGCCGGACGTGATCCCACACTGTGACACACAGCCGGACGTGATCCCACACTGTGACACACAGCCGGACGTGATCCCACACTGTGACACAGCCGGACGTGATCCCACACTGTGATACACAGCCGGACGTGATCCCACACTGTGATACACAGCTGGACGTGATCCCACACTGTGACACACAGCCGGACGTGATCCCACACTGTGACACACAGCCGGACGTGATCCCACACTGTGACACAGCCGGACGTGATCCCACACTGTGACACAGCCGGACGTGATCCCACACTGTGACACAGCCGGACGTGATCCCACACTGTGATACACAGCCGGACGTGATCCCACACTGTGACACAGCCGGACGTGATCCCACACTGTGACACAGCTGGACGTGATCCCACACTGTGACACACAGCCGGACGTGATCCCACACTGTGACACAGCTGGACGTGATCCCACACTGTGACACACAGCCGGACGTGATCCCACACTGTGACACAGCCGGACGTGATCCCACACTGTGACACAGCCGGACGTGATCCCACACTGTGACACAGCCGGACGTGATCCCACACTGTGACACACAGCAGGACGTGATCCCACACTGTGATACACAGCCGGACGTGATCCCACACTGTGATACACAGCCGGACGTGATCCCACACTGTGACACACAGCAGGACGTGATCCCACACTGTGACACAGCCGGACGTGATCCCACACTGTGATACACAGCCGGACGTGATCCCACACTGTGACACAGCCGGACGTGATCCCACACTGTGACACACAGCAGGACGTGATCCCACACTGTGACACACAGCCGGACGTGATCCCACACAGTGACACAGCAGGACGTGATCCCACACTGTGACACACAGCAGGACGTGATCCCACACTGTGACACAGCACACACTGTGACACACAGCAGGACGTGATCCCACACTGTGACACAGCCGGACGTGATCCCACACTGTGACACAGCTGGACGTGATCCCACACTGTGACACAGCCGGACGTGATCCCACACTGTGATACACAGCCGGACGTGATCCCACACTGTGATACACAGCCGGACGTGATCCCACACTGTGACACAGCCGGACGTGATCCCACACTGTTATACACAGCCGGACGTGATCCCACACTGTGATACACAGCCGGACGTGATCCCACACTGTGACACAGCTGGACGTGATCCCACACTGTGATACACAGCCGGACGTGATCCCACACTGTGATACACAGCCGGACGTGATCCCACACTGTGACACACAGCAGGACGTGATCCCACACTGTGACACAGCCGGACGTGATCCCACACTGTGACACAGCCGGACGTGATCCCACACTGTGACACAGCCGGACGTGATCCCACACTGTGACACACAGCTGAATGTGATTCCACACTGTGACACACAGCCGGACGTGATCCCACACTGTGATACACAGCCGGACGTGATCCCACACTGTGACACAGCTGGACGTGATCCCACACTGTGACACACAGCCGGACGTGATCCCACACTGTGACACAGCCGGACGTGATCCCACACTGTGACACAGCCGGACGTGATCCCACACTGTGACACACAGCCGGACGTGATCCCACACTGTGACACACAGCCGGACGTGATCCCACACTGTGACACAGCCGGACGTGATCCCACACTGTGATACACAGCCGGACGTGATCCCACACTGTGATACACAGCTGGACGTGATCCCACACTGTGACACACAGCCGGACGTGATCCCACACTGTGACACACAGCCGGACGTGATCCCACACTGTGACACAGCCGGACGTGATCCCACACTGTGACACAGCCGGACGTGATCCCACACTGTGACACAGCCGGACGTGATCCCACACTGTGACACACAGCCGGACGTGATCCCACACTGTGACACAGCCGGACGTGATCCCACACTGTGACACAGCCGGACGTGATCCCACACTGTGACACAGCTGGACGTGATCCCACACTGTGACACACAGCCGGACGTGATCCCACACTGTGACACAGCCGGACGTGATCCCACACTGTGACACAGCCGGACGTGATCCCACACTGTGACACACAGCCGGACGTGATCCCACACTGTGATACACAGCCGGACGTGATCCCACACTGTGACACAGCCGGACGTGATCCCACACTGTGATACACAGCCGGACGTGATCCCACACTGTGACACAGCCGGACGTGATCCCACACTGTGACACAGCCGGACGTGATCCCCACACTGTGATACACAGCCGGACGTGATCCCCACACTGTGACACAGCCGGACGTGATCCCACACTGTGACACAGCCGGACGTGATCCCACACTGTGACACAGCCGGACGTGATCCCACACTGTGACACAGCCGGACGTGATCCTCACACAGATATGACCACAGCCAGATATTTTTCATCGACATTTCCTTGAAATTGGCAACCACATCTGGACAGTAGCAAATAGATCATGTAGTGGGTTCAAACTATGGCTGCATGTGGACACCTTTCTGATTGTGGTGAAAACACCTCAGCAGTTTTCTGACTGTTTCGGTCACAGCTGGACACTGGGTGACTGTGATGGTCACAGCTGGACACTGGGTGACTGTTTCGGTCACAGCTGGACACTGGGTGACTGTTTCGGTCACAGCTGACACTGGGTGACTGTTTCGGTCACAGCTGGACACTGGGTGACTGTGTTGCTCACAGCTGGACACTGGGTGACTGTTTCGGTCACAGCCGACACTGGGTGACTGTTTCGGTCACAGCTGGACACTGGGTGACTATGTTGGTCACAGCTGGACACTGGGTGACTGTGTTGCTCACAGCTGGACACTGGGTGACTGTGTTGCTCACAGCTGGACACTGGGTGACTGTTTCGGTCACAGCTGGACACTGGGTGACTTTTTCGGTCACAGCTGGACACTGGGTGACTGTGATGGTCACAGCTGGACACTGGGTGACTGTTTCAGTCACAGCTGACACTGGGTGACTGTTTCGGTCACAGCTGGACACTGGGTGACTGTGTTGCTCACAGCTGGACACTGGGTGACTGTTTCGGTCACAGCCGACACTGGGTGACTGTGTTGCTCACAGCTGGACACTGGGTGACTGTGTTGCTCACAGCTGGACACTGGGTGACTATGTTGGTCACAGCTGACACTGGGTGACTGTGTTGGTCACAGCTGGACACTGGGTGACTGTTTCGGTCACAGCCGACACTGGGTGACTGTGTTGCTCACAGCTGGACACTGGGTGACTGTGTTGCTCACAGCTGGACACTGGGTGACTGTTTCGGTCACAGCTGACACTGGGTGACTGTTTCGGTCACAGCTGGACACTGGGTGACTGTGTTGCTCACAGCTGGACACTGGGTGACTGTTTCGGTCACAGCTGGACACTGGGTGACTGTGTTGCTCACAGCTGGACACTGGGTGACTGTTTCGGTCACAGCCGACACTGGGTGACTGTTTCGGTCACAGCTGGACACTGGGTGACTGTTTCGGTCACAGCCGACACTGGGTGACTGTTTCGGTCACAGCTGGACACTAGGTGACTGTTTCGGTCACAGCTGGACACTGGGTGACTGTTTCGGTCACAGCCGACACTGGGTGACTGTTTCGGTCACAGCTGGACACTAGGTGACTGTGATGGTCACAGCTGGGCACTGGGTGACTGTGTTCGTCACAGCTGGACACTGGTTGACTGTGTTGGTCACAGCTGGACACTGGGTGACTGTGTTGCTCACAGCTGGACACTGGGTGACTGTTTCGGTCACAGCTGGACACTGGGTGACTTTTTCGGTCACAGCTGGACACTGGGTGACTGTGATGGTCACAGCTGGACACTGGGTGACTGTGATGGTCACAGCTGGACACTGGGTGACTGTTTCGGTCACAGCTGACACTGGGTGACTGTGTTGCTCACAGCTGGACACTGGGTGACTGTTTCGGTCACAGCCGACACTGGGTGACTGTGTTGCTCACAGCTGGACACTGGGTGACTGTGTTGCTCACAGCTGGACACTGGGTGACTATGTTGGTCACAGCTGACACTGGGTGACTGTGTTGGTCACAGCTGGACACTGGGTGACTATGTTGGTCACAGCTGGACACTGGGTGACTGTGTTGCTCACAGCTGGACACTGGGTGACTGTGTTGCTCACAGCTGGACACTGGGTGACTATGTTGGTCACAGCTGACACTGGGTGACTGTGTTGGTCACAGCTGGACACTGGGTGACTGTTTCGGTCACAGCCGACACTGGGTGACTGTGTTGCTCACAGCTGGACACTGGGTGACTGTGTTGCTCACAGCTGGACACTGGGTGACTGTTTCGGTCACAGCTGACACTGGGTGACTGTTTCGGTCACAGCTGGACACTGGGTGACTATGTTGGTCACAGCTGGACACTGGGTGACTGTGTTGCTCACAGCTGGACACTGGGTGACTGTGTTGCTCACAGCTGGACACTGGGTGACTGTTTCGGTCACAGCTGGACACTGGGTGACTTTTTCGGTCACAGCTGGACACTGGGTGACTGTGATGGTCACAGCTGGACACTGGGTGACTGTTTCAGTCACAGCTGACACTGGGTGACTGTTTCGGTCACAGCTGGACACTGGGTGACTGTGTTGCTCACAGCTGGACACTGGGTGACTGTTTCGGTCACAGCCGACACTGGGTGACTGTGTTGCTCACAGCTGGACACTGGGTGACTGTGTTGCTCACAGCTGGACACTGGGTGACTATGTTGGTCACAGCTGACACTGGGTGACTGTGTTGGTCACAGCTGGACACTGGGTGACTGTTTCGGTCACAGCCGACACTGGGTGACTGTGTTGCTCACAGCTGGACACTGGGTGACTGTGTTGCTCACAGCTGGACACTGGGTGACTGTTTCGGTCACAGCTGGACACTGGGTGACTGTTTCGGTCACAGCTGGACACTGGGTGACTGTGTTGCTCACAGCTGGACACTGGGTGACTGTTTCGGTCACAGCTGGACACTGGGTGACTGTGTTGCTCACAGCTGGACACTGGGTGACTGTTTCGGTCACAGCCGACACTGGGTGACTGTTTCGGTCACAGCTGGACACTGGGTGACTGTTTCGGTCACAGCCGACACTGGGTGACTGTTTCGGTCACAGCTGGACACTAGGTGACTGTTTCGGTCACAGCTGGACACTGGGTGACTGTTTCGGTCACAGCCGACACTGGGTGACTGTTTCGGTCACAGCTGGACACTAGGTGACTGTGATGGTCACAGCTGGGCACTGGGTGACTGTGTTCGTCACAGCTGGACACTGGTTGACTGTGTTGGTCACAGCTGGACACTGGGTGACTGTGTTGCTCACAGCTGGACACTGGGTGACTGTTTCGGTCACAGCTGGACACTGGGTGACTTTTTCGGTCACAGCTGGACACTGGGTGACTGTGATGGTCACAGCTGGACACTGGGTGACTGTGATGGTCACAGCTGGACACTGGGTGACTGTTTCGGTCACAGCTGACACTGGGTGACTGTGTTGCTCACAGCTGGACACTGGGTGACTGTTTCGGTCACAGCCGACACTGGGTGACTGTGTTGCTCACAGCTGGACACTGGGTGACTGTGTTGCTCACAGCTGGACACTGGGTGACTATGTTGGTCACAGCTGACACTGGGTGACTGTGTTGGTCACAGCTGGACACTGGGTGACTATGTTGGTCACAGCTGGACACTGGGTGACTGTGTTGCTCACAGCTGGACACTGGGTGACTGTGTTGCTCACAGCTGGACACTGGGTGACTATGTTGGTCACAGCTGACACTGGGTGACTGTGTTGGTCACAGCTGGACACTGGGTGACTGTTTCGGTCACAGCCGACACTGGGTGACTGTGTTGCTCACAGCTGGACACTGGGTGACTGTGTTGCTCACAGCTGGACACTGGGTGACTGTTTCGGTCACAGCTGACACTGGGTGACTGTTTCGGTCACAGCTGGACACTGGGTGACTGTGTTGCTCACAGCTGGACACTGGGTGACTGTTTCGGTCACAGCTGGACACTGGGTGACTGTGTTGCTCACAGCTGGACACTGGGTGACTGTTTCGGTCACAGCCGACACTGGGTGACTGTTTCGGTCACAGCTGGACACTGGGTGACTGTTTCGGTCACAGCTGGACACTAGGTGACTGTGATGGTCACAGCTGGGCACTGGGTGACTGTGTTCGTCACAGCTGACACTGGGTGACTGTGTTGGTCACAGCTGGACACTGGGTGACTGTTTCGGTCACAGCCGACACTGGGTGACTGTGTTGCTCACAGCTGGACACTGGGTGACTGTGTTGCTCACAGCTGGACACTGGGTGACTGTTTCGGTCACAGCTGACACTGGGTGACTGTTTCGGTCACAGCTGGACACTGGGTGACTGTGTTGCTCACAGCTGGACACTGGGTGACTGTTTCGGTCACAGCTGGACACTGGGTGACTGTGTTGCTCACAGCTGGACACTGGGTGACTGTTTCGGTCACAGCCGACACTGGGTGACTGTTTCGGTCACAGCTGGACACTGGGTGACTGTTTCGGTCACAGCTGGACACTAGGTGACTGTGATGGTCACAGCTGGGCACTGGGTGACTGTGTTCGTCACAGCTGGACACTGGGTGACTGTGTTGGTCACAGCTGGACACTGGGTGACTGTTTCGGTCACAGCTGGACACTGGGTGACTGTTTCGGTCACAGCTGGACACTGGGTGACTGTTTCGGTCACAGCCGGACACTTGTTGACTGTTTCGGTCACAGCTGGACACTGGGTGACTGTGTTGCTCACAGCTGGACACTAGGTGACTGTGATGGTCACAGCTGGACACTGGGTGACTGTGATGGTCACAGCTGGACACTGGGTGACTGTTTCGGTCACAGCCGGACACTTGTTGACTGTTTCGGTCACAGCTGGACACTGGGTGACTGTTTCGGTCACAGCCGACACTGGGTGACTGTGTTGCTCACAGCTGGACACTGGGTGACTGTGTTGCTCACAGCTGGACACTAGGTGACTGTGATGGTCACAGCTGGACACTGGGTGACTGTTTCGGTCACAGCCGACACTGGGTGACTGTGTTGCTCACAGCTGGACACTGGGTGACTGTTTCGGTCACAGCTGGACACTGGGTGACTGTTTCGGTCACAGCCGACACTGGGTGACTGTGTTGCTCACAGCTGGACACTGGGTGACTGTTTCGGTCACAGCTGGACACTGGGTGACTGTGTTGCTCACAGCTGGACACTGGGTGACTGTTTCGGTCACAGCCGACACTGGGTGACTGTGTTGCTCACAGCTGGACACTGGGTGACTGTGTTGCTCACAGCTGGACACTGGGTGACTATGTTGGTCACAGCTGGACACTGGGTGACTGTGTTGCTCACAGCTGGACACTGGGTGACTGTTTCGGTCACAGCTGGACACTGGGTGACTGTGTTGGTCACAGCTGGACACTGGGTGACTATGTTGGTCACAGCTGGACACTGGGTGACTGTGTTGCTCACAGCTGGACACTGGGTGACTGTTTCGGTCACAGCTGGACACTGGGTGACTGTGTTGGTCACAGCTGGACACTGGGTGACTGTGTTGCTCACAGCTGGACACTGGGTGACTGTGTTGGTCACAGCTGGACACTGGGTGACTGTTTTGGTCACAGCTGGACACTGGGTGACTGTGTTGGTCACAGCTGGACACTGGGTGACTGTGTTGGTCACAGCTGGACACTAGGTGACTGTGATGGTCACAGCTGGACACTAGGTGACTGTGATGGTCACAGCTGGACACTAGGTGACTGTGATGGTCACAGCTGGACACTAGGTGACTGTGATGGTCACAGCTGGGCACTGGGTGACTGTGTTCGTCACAGCTGGACACTGGGTGACTGTGTTGGTCACAGCTGGACACTAGGTGACTGTGATGGTCACAGCTGGGCACTGGGTGACTGTGTTCGTCACAGCTGGACACTGGGTGACTGTGTTGCTCACAGCTGGACTGTGACAATACTAGTCCCCGTATGTCTATGCGTAACCCGAACCGCACTGCCAGCGCCGCGATGGGCCGAAGGGCCTCCCCGCTGACTCGGCCTCTGCCCTCTCCCTCCCCAGAGTCTGATCACGGCCCACGAGCAGTTCAAGGCCACACTGCCCGAAGCCGACAAGGAGCGGATGGCCATCATGGGGATCCAGAATGAGATCAACAAGATCGCCCAGACCTACGGAATCAAGCTGTCCGGAATCAACCCGTACACCAACATAAACCCCCAGGATGTGGCCGGCAAGTGGGACAAAGTGAGGGTTCACAGAGAGATCCCGTGACGGTCGTACAGAGCGGGGCAGTGACACTCGTCTGGGTAGAGAGCGGGGCAGTGAGGAGTGGGTGGGACAGTGGGATTAGTGTGGGGACTGACACAGGGCTGTGGGGACAGTGTGGGACAGTGGAATTAGTGTGGGGACTGACACAGGGCTGTAGGGAGAGAGTGGGACAGTGGGATTAGTGTGGGGACTGACACAGGGCTGTGGGGAGAGAGTGGGACAGTGGGATTAGTGTGGGGACTGACACAGGGCTGTGGGGACAGAGTGGGACAGTGGGATTAGTTTGGGGACTGACACAGGGCTGTGGGGAGAAAGTGGGACAGTGGGATTAGTGTGGGGACAGACACAGGGCTGTGGGGACAGAGTGGGACAGTGGAATTAGTGTGGGGACTGACACAGGGCTGTGGGGACAGAGTGGGACAGTGGAATTAATGTGGGGACTGACATAGGGCTGTGGGGACAGAGTGGGACAGTGGAATTAGTGTGGGGACTGACACAGGGCTGTGGGGAGAGAGTGGGACAGTCGGATTAGTTTGGAGACTGACACAGGGCTGTGGGGAGAGAGTGGGACTGTGGGATTAGTGTGGGGACTGACACAGGGCTGTGGGGACAGAGTGGGACAGTGGAATTAGTGTGGGGACTGACACAGGGCTGTGGGGACAGAGTGGGACAGTGGGATTAGTTTGGGGACTGACACAGGGCTGTGGGGAGAGAGTGGGACAGTGGAATTAGTGTGGGGACTGACACAGGGCTGTGGGGAGAGAGTGGGACTGTGGGATTAGTGTGGGGACTGACACAGGGCTGTGGGGACAGAGTGGGACAGTGGAATTAGTGTGGGGACTGACACAGGGCTGTGGGGACAGAGTGGGACAGTGGAATTAGTGTGGGGACTGACACAGGGCTGTGGGGAGAGAGTGGGGCAGTCGGATTAGTTTGGAGACTGACACAGGGCTGTGGGGAGAGAGTGGGACAGTGGGATTAGTGTGGGGACTGACACAGGGCTGTGGGGAGAGAGTGGGACAGTGGAATTAGTGTGGGGACTGACACGGCTGTGGGGACAGAGTGGGACAGTGGGATTAGTTTGGGGACTGACACAGGGCTGTGGGGAGAGAGTGGGACAGTGGAATTAGTGTGGGGACTGACACAGGACTGTGGGGAGAGTGTGGGACAGTGGAATTAGTGTGGGGACTGACACAGGACTGTGGGGGGAGAGTGGGACAGTGGGATTAGTTTGGAGACTGACACAGGGCTGTGGGGAGAGAGCGGGACAGTGGGATTAGTTTGGGGACTGACACAGGGCTGTGGGGGGAGAGTGGGGCAGTGGGATTACCTTGAGGACTGACACAGGGCTGTTTTGAGGGATTGGGGTGGGATTACCTTGGAGACCGATAGGGCTGAGGGGAGAGAGCAGAACAGTGGGATTTTGGACTGATATGCGGTTGTTTTGAGAGACTGGGGTGGTGGGATTACGTTGGGGACTGATACAGGGCTCTGGGGAGAGAGTGGGGTGGGATTACGTTGGGGACTGATACAGGGCTCTGGGAAGAGAGTGGGGTGGGATTACATTGGGGACTGATACAGGGCTGAGGGAAGAACGAGGAAGAGTGGGATTTTGGACCGATACCGGGCTGAGGGGAGAGAGCAGAACGGTGGGATTTGGGACTGATGTAGCTCTGTTTTGAGAGACTGGGGTGGTGGGATTACCTTGGGTACTGACACCGGACGAGCTTTCACTGTGACCCCTCAGGTGAAGACGCTGGTCCCCCACAGAGACCAAACCCTGCAGGAGGAACTCGCCCGCCAACAGTCCAACGAACGCCTTCGCCGGCAGTTCGCCGCCCAAGCCAACGTCATCGGCCCCTGGATTCAGACCAAGATGGAGGTGAGGCGGGTCCCCGTCCTGGGCCCCTTCCCCGCGGTCGGGAAGCGTTAAAATTCGGTGACGGGGAAGGAACGGCGGCAGACATTCCCCGGTCAGGACGGCAGCGGGGGGGATCCTGTGGGGTGGTGCCCCTTCGAGGAGGGGCAGTCAGAGTGGCTGGGGCGAGTGACCGCATTGCGTTCCGTAGGCGGTGAACGCCATGGCCGCTCTGCGCCAGCGGTGGAAGGAGGGGATGCTCACGGGGGGCGGGGGCGGGGAGCCGATCGAGCGGGCTGGTCTGTCCCAGACGCTGTCACGCCCCCGGAGAGTTGCAGCCATCTTCATCCGGGCGAGTGGGGAGTGTCCACTCACGCTGTGTCCTGTAGGTGGGGGAAAGACGGTGGGACGTCACTCCCCAAAGAATCCCCACCCTCCGACCTTGTAGTCACAGGGTCAGTGTGCCTGGTCCAGTTGGGTTTCTGGTCACTCCCACTCCCCCTAGGACAGTGATGATGGGGTACCAGCAATAGGGGTGTCACTAGACTCCATCACTGGGGGCTGGTCACTTGTGTGGGGCCAACGTCACTTGCCTCAGTCTGGCCCCCGTCTAGACAGGGTCCCATTCTCCCTGCACACAGGCACAAACTGTGTGATCCTCTGAGGGGATGCGAGTGGGATGGGACACTGTGCGAGGGTCAGTAAGCCTCCCCGCCCCCCAACACTGACCCTGCACTGGTCACTCAGGGAGCAGCCGAAGGGGGCAAAGCCCCAGGGCACTGTCTTGGGGAACTCCTGTAGTGACAGTGTGGAGGGAGCTGCTTGTCCTGGCCTGCAAGGGAGCCTCAGTTTGTCCAGCTCGTGGTGGGACGGTGTGCAGGGATCTTCACTCTGTGTCTGACCCCGGGAGTGTGTGATGGGACGGTGTGGAGGGAGCTTCACTCAGTGTCTGACCCCGGGAGTGTGATGGGACGGTGTGGAGGGAGCTTCAGTCTGTGTCTGACCCCGGGAGTGTGTGATGGGACGGTGTGGAGGGAGCTTCACTCTGTGTCTGACCGGGGGAGTGTGTGATGGGACGGGGTAGCGGGAGCTCTCCGAGGGCTGACTGTCTCGCTCTTCCCGCCCGTCAGGAGATCGGCCACATCTCCATCGACATCACAGGCTCCCTGGAGGACCAGATGAACCACCTGAAGCAATACGAACAGAACATCATCAACTATAAGGCCAACATCGATAAGCTGGAGGGAGACCACCAGCTCATCCAGGAAGCTCTCATCTTTGACAACAAACACACCAGCTACACCATGGAGGTAAGTTGGCCAATATCACCTCCCTGCCCTCCGGGGTTCAGACCTCCCGGACGGGGATTTGAACCCGCAGACCCCTTTTCGTTTACCTCTCAACCTGTACCTGTGTTTGTCAAGTGTAAAGTCAAATTTAATATCATACGTGCGTCTGCCATTCCGGGCCTGGGACTGGATTATGGATATCTGATGGCTGTGAGTTGAAGAGTCCGGGGTCAAGGACACGAGGCCTGAAGGCAAGCTATCCTGAGGGTGGAATCCTGGCTGAGTGGGAGGGTGGGAAAAGCATTTGTCTTAGAACGTAGAGTGTGGGCACGTGGCCAAGTGGTTAAGGCATTGGACTAGCGACCTGAAGGTTGTGAGTTCGAGCCCCAGCCGAGGCAACGTGTTGTGTCCTTGAGCAAGGCACTTAACCACACATTGCTCTGCGACGACACTGGTACCAAGCTGTATGGCTCCTAATGCCCTTCCCTTGGACAACATCGGTGTCGTGGAGAGGGGAGACTTGCAGCATGGGCAACTGCCGGTCTTCCATACAACCTTGCCCAGGCCTGCGCCCTGGAGTGAAGACTCCAGGCGCAGACCCATGGTCTCGCAAGACTAACGGATGCCTTTACTTTTTTAGAACATAGATCATAAAACGGTAGAGCGCATTACAGGCCGTTTGGCCCGTCTAGTTATGCTGACATTTTAACCTACTCCAAGATCAATCTAACTCTTCCTTCCCACAGAGCCCTCTGTTTTGCCTATCTAAGAGGCTCTCAAATGTCCCTAATATATCTGCCTCGACCACCACCCCGACAGCACTTTCCACACACACCCACCACTCTCTGTGTGAAAAACCTTCCGCCTGCATCCCCCCCCCCAATACTTTCCTCCAATCACCTTAAAATGATCGATGTTATTCCCCCCCATATTAGCGATTTCCATCCTAGCAAAAGTCTCTGGCTGTCCCCTCGATATATGCCTCTTATCTTCTTGTACACCCCTTCAAATTCAAAGTCAAGTTTATCGTCATGTGACAGTCTGCAAGTCTGAGTTCAGGTCAGAGGCCGGAGGTCAAAGGGCCAATGTCTGTGAGTCCGGGGACAAGGACTGGAGGCCCTGAGGTGTGTCCTGTCCTGGGGTTGTGTGTGTGTGTGTGTGTGTGTGTGTGTGTGTGTGTGTGTGTATGTGTGTCCTGTTTCGCTGTCGTTCTGTTGTTGCTCCTCATGTTATCCTGCTGAACACGCAGAGCATCTCTTAGGAGCCTCAGGTTCAGGAAGAGGTATCACCCCTCAACCACCAGACTCTTCAACCAACGCGGATAACTTCACTCACCCCACCACTGAACTGTCCCCACAACCTATGGACTCACTTTCTGGGACCCTTCATCTCACGTTCTCGATACTTATTGCTTACTTATTTATTAATATTATTTCTTTCTTCCTACATTTATTATCTTTTGCACACTGGTTGAAGGCCTAGGTCGGGGCGGTCTTTAATTGCTTCTCTGATAGTTACTATTCTATCATGGATTGATAGAGTATGCCCGCAAGAAAATGAATCTCAGGGTTGGTGTCAGGTGATGTAGGTGCACTTTGTACTTCGAACTTAGGAAGATTGAGCGAGTGAGGGCTTTTCTCTTTGGGGCAAAGGAGGAAGAGAGGTGTGCAAGATGATAAGAGGCGGAGATCGAGTGGAGGGCCGGAGACTTTATCCCAGGGTGGAAGTGGCCAATACGAAGCGGGGGGGGGCATAATTTTAAGGTGATTGGAGGAAAGTATGGGGGGGACGTCAGAGATGGGTTTTTTACAGAGACTGGTGGGTGTGTAGAACACCCTGTCAGGGGTGGTGGTAGATACATTAGGGACATTTAAGGTGCCCTTCGATCGGCATATAGATGATAGAAACGTGGAGTGCTTTGTGGGAGGGAAGGGCTGGATTGATCTTAGATTAGGTTAAAAGTTTGGCACCACAGTGTGAGGCAAAGAATCTGGAGGGAGGGGCTAGAGTGTTCTCTAGAGTAAGTTAAAAAGGTCCGCACCCAATCGTGGAAGTCGACCGGCGGTGTTGTGACATTCGCACCGGACTTCGGGACGAGCCGTCCCGGGTTCGAGTCCGGCTCTCTCTCTGCACGCTTTCCGTCCGAGCTAGCAACTCGGCCTCGTGAGGAAAACAAACACAGAGAAATGCAGGGTTACCGCCTGACGCGCCACGAGGCGCGGAGAGGGACGTCAACGACAACATCGTGGGCCGGGGACCCTGTACTGTCGCCCGAGCTGTTCCATGTCCTGTTGTGGACACGCAACGCCCGCAGGCTGAGCCCAGCACACGCGACGGTTGTCCGATGCGCATTCCGGTGCACACGCCACCAATAAATCTGATGGTGAATCCGGCACGCGTCCACGTACGAACAAATGCACCGAGAAAATTCACCCGCAGCAGGATCACTGGCGCAGTGCCACAGATGGGCAGCGTTCACGTGCAAATTAGACATAAACTGTGCGCAGTTTCTTTAAGGAGGGATGCAGCAGAGCAGAAGGAAACACGTCCTTGATACCGCAAGGCGGTCGTGCTGTTGGTATAATGATTCGCGTGGTGCCAGTTCGGTCAAGAAGCAAGTTTAGACACTGGCCCTTCCAACCCACCAGGCCTGCGCTGACCAGTCACACGCATGTGACAAATTAACCTTCCAACTGCTACAGTGCACGCGGAGGAAACTCGCCGTCACGGGGAGCACTTACAGGCGGTGGCGGGAATTGACCCTGGGTCTCTGGCACGGTAATGGCGTCACCGTAAGACCACAGGGCATGGGAGCACGATTCGGCCATTTGGCCCATCGAGTCTGGTCTGCAATTTCATCGTGGCTAATCCATTTCCCTCTCAGCCCCCGATCTCCTGCTTTCTCCCCATATCCCTTCATGCCCTGACCAATCAAGAATCTATCAACCTCTGCCTTAAATAAACCCAATGACTTGGCCTCCACAGATTCACCTCCCTCTGGCTATAGAAATTCATCCTCATCTCCATTCTAAAGAGGCATTTCTCTATTCTGAGCTGTGTCTTCTGGTCCTAGACTCCCCCACTATAGGAAACATCCTCTCCACATCCACTCTATCTGTGTCCTCTGGTCCTAGACTCCCCTGCTGTAGGAAACATCCTCTCCACGTCCACTCTATCTGTGTCCTCTGGTCCTAGACTCCCCCACTATAGGAAACATCCTCTCCACATCCACTCTATCTGTGCCCTCTGGTCCTAGACTCCCCCACTATAGGAAACATCCTCTCCACATCCACTCTATCTGTGCCCTCTGGTCCTAGACTCCCCCACTATAGGAAACATCCTCTCCACATCCAGTCTATCTGTGTCCTCTGGTCCTAGACTCCCCCACTACAGGAAACATCCTCTCCACATCCACTCTATCTGTGTCCTCTGGTCCTAAACTCCCCCACTATAGGAAACATCCTCTCCACATCCACTCTATCTGTGTCCTCTGGTCCTAGACTCCCCCACTGTAGGAAACATCCTCTCCACGTCCACTCTATCAGTGTCCTCTGGTCCTAGACTCCCCCACTGTAGGAAACATCCTCTCCACGTCCACTCTATCTGTGTCCTCTGGTCCTAGACTCCCCCGACTATTGGAAACATCCTCTCCACATCCACTCTATCTGTGCCCTCTGGTCCTAGACTCCCCCACTGTAGGAAACATCCTCTCCACATCCACTCTATCTGTGCCCTCTGGTCCTAGACTCCCCCACTATAGGAAACATCCTCTCCACATCCAGTCTATCTGTGTCCTCTGGTCCTAGACTCCCCCACTACAGGAAACATCCTCTCCACATCCACTCTATCTGTGTCCTCTGGTCCTAAACTCTCCCACTATAGGAAACATCCTCTCCACATCCACTCTATCTGTGTCCTCTGGTCCTAGACTCCCCCACTGTAGGAAACATCCTCTCCACGTCCACTCTATCTGTGTCCTCTGGTCCTAGACTCCCCCACTGTAGGAAACATCCTCTCCACGTCCACTCTATCTGTGTCCTCTGGTCCTAGACTCCCCCACTATAGGAAACATCCTCTCCACATCCACTCTATCTGTGTCCTCTGGTCCTAGACTGCCCCACTACAGGAAACATCCTCTCCACATCCACTCTATCTGTGTCCTCTGGTCCTAGACTCCCCTGCTGTAGGAAACATCCTCTCCACGTCCACTCTATCTGTGTCCTCTGGTCCTAGACTCCCCCACTATAGGAAACATCCTCTCCACATCCACTCTATCTGTGTCCTCTGGTCCTAGACTGCCCCACTACAGGAAACATCCTCTCCACATCCACTCTATCTGTGTCCTCTGGTCCTAGACTCCCCCACTATAGGAAACATCCTCTCCACATCCACTCTATCTGTGTCCTCTGGTCCTAGACTCCCCCACTATAGGAAACATCCTCTCCTCATCCACTCTATCTGTGCCCTCTGGTCCTAGATTCCCCCACTATAGGAAATATCCTCTCCACATCCACTGATGTGTGTGATGAAACAGTGTAGAGGAAGCTTTACTCTGTGTCTGACCCCGGGAGTGTGTGATGGGATGGTGTAGACGGTGTGTACAGGAGGAACGATGTGTTCCTGTTTCCTTGCGTCTGGGTGGTGTCTGACTGTGACCGTGTTCTCTTCCCCTGCCCCCCACCCCCCCCCCCGGCTGTCCGCAGCACATCCGTGTGGGCTGGGAACAGCTCCTCACCACCATCGCCAGGACCATCAATGAGGTGGAGAACCAGATTCTGACCCGGGACGCCAAGGGCATCAGCCAGGAGCAGCTGAACGAGTTCCGCGCCTCCTTCAACCACTTCGACAGGGTCAGTACCGCAGGGCGTGGCGGTGGGGGCGGGTAGAGGAGAGAGGGAGGTAATTCGGTGAGAGGGGAGGAGCAGGAGGAGAGTGTGGAGGAAGGTATTGGGGTATGGGGGGGAATTGAGATGGTGGTAGCAGGGGAAAGAGGAAAATGGGTGAGGGGAGGGATATTGGATCTGATGAGGGGTTGAGTGAGGAGATATTGGATCTGATGAGGGGTTGGGTGAGGAGATATTGGACTAGGAGAGGGGCTGGGTTAGATGAGGGGTTGGGTGAGAAGATATTGGACTGGGGAAGGGCTGGGTTAGATGAGGGGTTGGGTGAGGAAATATTGGATCTGATGAGGGGTTGGGTGAGGAGATATTGGATCTGATGAGGGGTTAGGTGAGGAGATATTGGACTAGGGGAGGGTTTGGGTTAGATGAGGGGTTGGGTGAGGAGATATTGGATCTGATGAGGGGTTGGGTGAAGAGATATTGGACTGGGGAGGGTTTGGGTTAGATGAGGGGGTCGGGTGAGGAGATATTGGATCTGATGAGGGGTTGGGTGAAGAGATACTGGACTGGGGAGGGTTTGGGTTAGATGAGGGGGTCGGGTGAGGAGATATTGGATCTGATGAGGATTTGGGTGAGGAGATATTGGACCAGAGGAGGGTTTGGGTTAGATGAGAGGTTGGGTGAGGGGGAATTGGATCAGGAGAGAGGTTGGGTGAGGGGGAATTGGATTATGGAAGAGGTGGGGTTGGGTTTGGGGGAATTGGACTGGGGAGATGTTGGGTGAGGGGATATTAGATTAAGGGAGGAGTTGGGTGAGGGGACATTGGATCAGGGGAGGGGTTAGGTGAGGGGGAATTGGACCAGGGAGGTGTTGGGTGAGGGGATATTGGATTAGGGGAGAGGTAGGGTTGGGGGGGGGAATTGGATCGAGGAGAGGTCGGGTTGGGGGGGAATTGGACCAGGGAAGGGTTGGGTGAGGGGCAGTTGGATTAGTGGAGGGGTTGGGTGAGCGGGAATTGGACCAGGGAGGTGTTGGGTGAGGGGATATTGGATCAGGGGAGAGGTAGGGTTGGGGTTGGAATTAGATCGAGGAGAGGTCGGGTTGGGGGGGAATTGGACCAGGGAGATGTTGGATGAGGGGATATTGGATTAGGGGAGAAGTAGGGTTGGGGGGGTATTGGATCAAGGAGAGGTCGGGTTGGGGGGGAATTGGACCAGGGAGGCGTTGGATTAGTGGAGGGGTTGGGTGAGCAGGAATTGGACCAGGGAGGGGTTGGATGAGGGGATGTTGGATCAGGGGAGGGGTTGGGTGAGGGGAATTGGATTGGGGAGGGGTTGGGTGAGGGGGTATTTTATTAGGGGAGGGGACATTGGATTAGGGGAGAGGTTGGGTGAGGGGGTATTTTATTAGGGGAGGGGATATTGGATTAGAGGAGGGGTTGGGTGAGGGGGAATTGGATTGGGGAGGGGTTGGATGAGGGGGAATTGGATTAGGGGAGAGGTAGGGTTGGGGGGGAATTGCATCAGGGGAAGGGTTGGGTGAGGGGGTATTTTATTAGGGGAGGGGTTGGGTGAGGGGATATTGGATCAGGGGAGGGTTTGGGTGAGGGGATATTGGATCAGGGAAAGGGTTGGGTGAGGGGATATTGGACTAGGGAGGGGTTGGGTGAGGGACACTGTGTCGGGGCAGAGGGGTAAGAGGTGGTGGGAAGAAGGGAGTGTGTTGGGACCGTGCGGAAGTGGGACGAGAGTCAGAAGCAGAGTGGGCACGGGGTGTGAGAATGAGACAGGGTGAGGGGCAGAGGGGCATTAGGGATAGGTGGAGCAGGGTGTGTGTCAGTGGGGGTGGAGGAGAGTGAGATAGGGATGAGAGGGGAATTAAGGGAAGTGTGGGGAAGGAGGAGTGGGGAGACAGAGAGGGTGTAGAGGGAGAGTGGGTGAGAGAAAGGGGGGAGAGGACAAGGTTGAATGAGAGGGACGTGAGGGAGCGTAAGAGTGATGGGCGAGTAGGGAGAGTGCGGGGTGAGCGAGGGAGTGATGAGAAGGGCAGAAGGGGAGGGGGCTCAGGGAGTGATAGGGCATGGGAGGGCAAGAGGGGGAGAGGTGGAGGGAGACCGCTGTTAAAGGGGGTGAGGGAGCAAGGGAGTGGGAGAGAGGAAATGATTGGGAGGATGAGGGAGGGAGAGGGTAATCCTGGCAGAGTGGAGAGACACTGGGCACAGTCCGAGGGATATCAGGGTCTTCGAGACTTGTCAGCTCTTGCTTCCTCGTTCGGTCGGCCTCGGTCCCGGGAAGGAAAACCAGGGGCGATCCATGGGGATCCACTGTGGCCGAATGCAATCACTAACTGGAATCTCTCTTTCTCTCTCTCCGTGCGCCGGCGGGGCGGTGTAGAAGAGGAATGGCAAGATGGAGCCCGACGACTTCCGTGCCTGCCTCATCTCCATGGGCTACGATCTGGTAGGTTCTCTGAGGGATGCCCGTCGTCCCGGGTGATTCAGAATGGGGAGGGGGGGGTGTCTCACGGGGTTGGCAAGGACCCTAGGGTGGCAGCTGAGGTGCCTGAAGACTCAATTCCTCCAGGTGAGCTAGTAGTAAAGATGGCAGGTGCTACATTAGCAATTACTTCCAGAGGGCTAGAATATAAAAGCAATATTGGGCCAAAGAACTTCTCTGCATTATGATTTTAAATTCCTGTTGCCCCTCCCTTTCCCTGGCTCCCTAAACTAACCCAGTTCCTGTGTCGGGTCCCGGTCCTCCCTCTGTAGATGCTGCCTGGCTTGCTGAGTGCTTCCAGCATCTCCAACTTCTACTTCAGGCCTGCAGTGTCCGCCGACCTTTTCCCCAAACGGCTGTTCGCCGATCTGGGGTCCGTAAACGAAGGAGGAGTGTGGTGGGAAGTGAAAAGAAGACTGCAAACACCGGAACTCCGGAACAGATTGAAAAAAACAGAAAGTGCAGGAAATATTTAGTAGCAGCTGAAGTGGGAGAGAAACCAGGACTGTACTTGATGGAATTCAGAAGGATAAGGATTTAAATCTACCAGGTACTGAATGAGCTAGATAGAATGGATTTGTACCATCGGGCAGGAGTACAGGTGCCTTGGGTCCCACAGCATTAGGTTCAGGAATAGTTATTGCCCGTTGTCGGGTCTCTGTTTAATTTCTGTTCTTGAGCGTTCTTCCAGGAGTCAAAAATGGCGAGCATCCTTCGTCCCAAGATTTCAGTTTGTTTTAGAGTGCCAACAAACACACAAGTACTAACCGAGCTAAATAAGGAGCTGAGAAACGAGGCTAAGAGGGGAATTCGCGCTAAGGGGTAAAAGACGGTGCTTCAGAAAAATCTATCACTTTTATAGATAAGATAAAGAAAATTCCTTAGATAGAACTGAATTAAAGGAACAAAAGATGGCACTAAAGAAAAATCTATCGCTTTTATAGATAAGATAAGGAAAATTCCTTAGATAGAAGTAAACTAGTTAATGGGTGCACATAATTACATCATGTGGGTCATGTGCTAATACTTAGCCAATGAAAAATGAGGAAGGTGATAAACCGTTAGTTTAGCTGCTATACCGCTTTCTGCCGTAAGTGTGAAACATACTTCTTGTTAAAAAGTACAAATCTCATAAAAAGTATTATTTTTTTTAAAATAAAAGTGGTTTCCAACACCTTCCAGAATTAGGCTCCTGAAGCAGCCTGGATAACTTCACTCACCTCAATTCTGAACTGACTCACTTTGAAGGACTCTACAGCCCGTGTTGTCAGTATTATTCATTTGTTCACTTGTTTATCCCTTGCGCGATTTGTCATCTTGTTTGGGTATTCTGCGAGTGCCGTTTGGTGTTAAATTTTGCCTGTTGTTCCCCTTCCCCCCCAACAGGGCGAGGTGGAGTTTGCACGGATCATGACCCTGGTGGACGCCAACAACACCGGCGTGGTGACCTTCCAGGCCTTCATCGACTTCATGACCCGCGAGACGGCCGAGACGGACACAGCCGAGCAAGTCATGGCCTCCTTCAAGATCCTGGCCTCCGACAAGGTTCGAAGTGGCCGCTCCGGCTGACCTCTGACCCGCCTCGCCGACAATGCCCCGCCCCCCTTCAGGGTCAAAGTTTAACCCCCCCCCCGACGGGGGATGGTGACCGTGGGCAGGCTCCCTCTCCCACGTGCACAATCCCATCCTGATGACAATGGCCCCGTTCCCAGTGGGATTGCCCCGTCCAGATTCATCAGACTGATAACGGTGCGGAAGAAGCTGTTCTCGAGTCCGGTTGTCCAGGCAATCAAGCTCCTCGAGAAAAGGGACTGGACTGTGATGGGATGGTGTAACACTTACAAACTGTTCGGGTCAAATTTGACCCGTTTTGACTTTTGGCAGCAGTAAAAACACACTAAATGCCGAAACTTCTTCATTTTTGCGCTTTTGGGGTCACTTTAGGAAAAGTCATCAAATTTCAGCTTAAGAAAATGACATTTAGGGTGTTTCCACTGCTGTCAAATGTCAAAACGGGTCAAATTTGACCCAAACATTACGTAAGGGGTAAAGGGAGTTTCACTCTGTGTCTGACCCCGGGAGTGTGTGATGGGACGGTGTGGAGGGAGATTCCTTCTGTGTCTGACCCCGGGAGTGTGTGATGGGACGGTGTATAGGGAGCTTCACTCTGTGTCTGACCCCGGGAGTGTGTGATGGGACGGTGTATAGGGAGCTTCACTCTGTGTCTGACCCCGGGAGTGTGTGATGGGACGGTGTGGAGGGAGCTTCACTCTGTGTCTGACCCCGGGAGTGTGTGACGGGACGGTGTGGAGGGAGCTTCACTCTGTGTCCGACCCCGGGAGTGTGTGATGGGATGGTGCGGAGGGAGCTTCACTCTGCGTGATGGGGCAGTGCGGGAGGGACTGATTCCCAAGCCCGAGCCCCGCGGTGATCCTGACAGGGTTCGCTGTGTTCCCACAGAACTACATCACGGTGGAGGAACTGAGGCGGGAGCTGCCCCTGGAACAGGCGGAATACTGCATCAGCCGGATGACCACCTACACTGGAGCTGACGGAATTCCCGGAGCACTTGACTACATCTCCTTCTCCAGCGCGCTGTACGGGGAGAGCGACCTGTGAACCTCCCTCCCTCCCTCCCTCCCTCCATCACCCCCACAGCCGTGTCCGTCCGCTTCACCCTCTTCCTTTGCGCCAACCCGGCCAGGAGGACCACCCTCCGCTGCGCGCCTCAGAACGTCTCCCCTCCCCGCCCCACCAGCCCGACGCCCTGTCCGCTCCAGGGAGGGGCCCGCTCAGAAGGAAAGGTTTGGATTCACTCACTGCATGCACTGTGGACCGGGGAGGGAAGCGGGCCTGGGGAAGGGGAGGGGACGTAATGGGTGCCCCACCTCCACCGACCTCCCCTCCGGTGAGGTGGAAGGGGCATCTATAGTGGCGTCCGCCCTCTCCGCCATCTTGGTGGCCAAGAGTAATTACTGAGGAATGGCGGGTGAGGGGGGAAAGGCTTCCCCTCGGTCCTGTCCCTCCGACCTCCGACCTCCAGAACTTGAGGTGATGACCAGGTTGCCCAGGGATCCTCCCCACTCCCCACACTCCTCCTTTGCCCTCCCCTTCCCCAGCCACAACCCGCCCATCTCATTCCATTCTCCTCTCGCTTCTACGTGCTGCTCCTCTTCCAACCAGCCCCGCCAACGTTTTATTTATTCTCCAGAGTCAGGCTCCAGGCGATGTGAAACACTAGGCCGGCGAGCGGGTTGCTCGCTGCATTTCGGGGCGGGGAGTGTCCTTTTAAGCCACAGATTGTAAGCTGAGACAAAAATAAAAACACTCCTTGGAGGTACCTCCAGAACCTGTACGCCTCTTTATTGCTTTTGGCTCTTTCTCAAGTCACAACGAGGCCTAGTTGGACTAGGCCTGAGTGAAGCCTGGAGCTGTCTTAGGTGGGTAATCCCACCCTCAGAACTGATTGGAAGCTAGCTCCCCGCACGCCCTCCCAACTCAGACATCCCACGCTGCAAAAACTCATTTCAGGGAGGTAGCACCATCATTTTGTGGGAGACTTCCGGGAGAGGTGCAATGTCTGCCAACTGATTTATTACACTGCGATGCTGTGAGAAGCTCTTGTTTGTGTGCCATCCAGACAGATAAGAATCAAGTTTTTTTCACTGATGTGATAACTAAGGATGAGGTCTCCCGGTACTTGGAGGCACAGGATAAAACAGGCAACAGTCAGCGTGGGAAAATCAAGCCTGACAAATC
Source organism: Mobula hypostoma (assembly GCF_963921235.1). Classification (NCBI taxonomy): domain Eukaryota; kingdom Metazoa; phylum Chordata; class Chondrichthyes; order Myliobatiformes; family Myliobatidae; genus Mobula; species Mobula hypostoma. The sequence continues at coordinate 6,834,995 of NC_086126.1, read as the reverse complement.
TGTCGGAATTCTTTGAAGGAATATCAAGCAGGATAGAGAAAGGAGAATCGGTGATGTTGTGAACGTGGGTTTTGCACACACGAGGCTGCTTAACAAGTTATGAGCCCACAGTATTACAGGAAAGTTACTGGCATGGTTAGCGCATTGGCTGATCGGTAGGAGGCAAAGAGTGTGAATAAAGGGAGCCCTTTCTGGTTGGCTGCCAGTGACTAGTGGTGTTCCACAGGGGTCTGTGGTGGGACCGATGCTTTTTACGTTATATGTCAATGATTTGCATGATGGAATTGATGGCTGTTGCAAAGTTTGCAGACGATATGAGGATAGGCAAAGAGGCTTGGGAGTCCTTGTGCAGGATTCCCTGAAGGTTAATTTTCAGGTTGAGTCTGTGGTGAGGAAGACAAATGTGGTGATAGCATTCATTTCAAGCGGACTAGAATACAAAAGCAAAGATGTAATGTTGAGACTTTTCAAGCACTGTTTGGGCCTCTTATCCTGAAAAGGATGTGCTGACTTTGGTGAGGGTTCAAAGGAAGCTCGCAAAAATCCTAGGCGGGAGGAGAGAGAAGCAGCGTGCAGCCCTCCGATGAAAAATGGTATCGTATCTGTTAAATAACGACTGTGGACAATTTGATGGAGAATGGACGTGAAAGCACAGATGAACATCTGGAGAAGTTTCTGAAACGCCAGTTCGCTGCTGTTGTTACTGTGTGGTCGGGAATCTTCCGGAGGGTAGGCCTCAAAATCCCCGGCTTTGCCTGCTGTTGGTGACCGAGCTTGAGGTCAAATCGTTCGGACAGAGATGGCGCTCAGTACTCGGTGTCAGAGAGCTGATCAGAGCTCGAAGTTTTCGGACGACTCAGAGTCGGACTGTGTACAGGCATGGCAGGGAGAGTTTTTCTTCCTTCTCCCGTCTGCGTGAGATGTGGGACATTTGAGAGACTTTGAACTTTTTACTGTGCTCATGGACTTCTTCATTAAGTTATGGTATTGTTGCACTGTTGTAACTATATGTATAATTATGTGGTTTTGTTAGTTTTTTTCAGTCTTGGTCTGTCCTGTGTTTTGTGATATCACACTGGAGGAATATTGTATCATTTCTTAATGCATGCATTACTAAATGACAATAAAAGGGGACTGCGTGTCTTCATAATCTAAAAATGATTCCAGGATTGAAGGGCTTGTCATATGAAGAGCGTTTGATGGTTCTGGGCCTGTACTCACTGGAATTCAGAAGAATGAGGGGTGACCTCATTGAAAACTATCAAATGGTGAAAGGCCTTGATAGAGTGGATGTGGAGAGGATGTTTCCTCTGCGAAGACCAGAGGACACAGCCTCATTTAGAACGGAGATGAGGAGGAATTTCTTTAGCCAGAGAGTGGTGAATCTGTGGATTTCATTGCCACAGGCAGTTGTGGAGGCCAAGTCTTTCTGTGTATTTAAGGCAGAGGTCGATAGGTTCTTGATTAGTCAGGGCATGAAGGAGTATGGGGAGAAGGCAGGAGACTGGGGCCGAGGCAGCCCTGCTGAGGGCAGGCGGCAGCTTGCTGGTGGGTTAACAAAACAAGAAATACAACTAAATACTTCTATTATTAGCACTCTTTCTGTAAAACAGCCTGCAGTAATCGACCGGCGTAAACAGGGAAGAGGCGCACGAAGGTGAGGCTGAGTGGGGGGTCGGAGCGTGCGGGTGCGAGGCTGAGGCGAGGTCGGGGGCGAGCGGAGGGGAACAAAGGCGGGGGAGAGGCAGATTCGGGGCCCGTCCACCCGAACCGGGAAGGGAGATTCGGTCGAACCGAGAAGGGGGGATTCGATCGATCCGAGCACCAGGCCGACTTTTTTGGAAAGGGCCGAGCTATGGGGGGGAACGGTTGGTGGTGACAGGCCCAGGCCTTAGAGTGAGGAGTGACCCGACGTTTGGATGACTTAAACACCGGGCCGGATGGATTGAAAAGACAGAAAGACGGGGATCCGGGACCAGAGGCGAGGGTCAGGCCGGTTCTGCTCACTGTCCCACCACGTTTTCTCCACTCCGCACAGCACTGAGGCAGTAAGGCTGCTAGGGTCTTCGTCTCTGAGGACTCACTTTCGTTCTACAGGCTATTCGCTCTTATCGTTTGCACGCTTTGCTTCATCCCCACCCCCACCCCCAGCGCATTGGGTGTTGGTCGGTCTTCTTACGGTTTTCTTCCGGGTTTCTTGTTTTGTGGCTGACCGTAAGCAGACGAGTGTCAAGGTTGTATAATGTGTACATGGTTTTGATAATAAGTGAACTTGCAACTTCGAACTTGACTTATGTCGTGAAATCTGTTGTTCAGCGGCAGTGGTGCTGTGCAAGGCGGTGCCAGTGGTGGCCAGTGCGATCATGTTTGCTGTTGTGTGCTGGGGCAGCAGGCTGAGGGTAGCAGACACCAACAGAATCAACAAACTCATTTGTGAGGCCAGTGATGTTGTGGGGACGGAACTGGACTCTCTGACGGCGGTGTCTGAAAAGAGGATGCTGTCTAAGTTGCATGCCATCTTGGACAATGTCTCCCATCCATTACATAATGTACTGGGTGGGCACAGGAGTACATTCAGCCAGAGACTCATTCCACCGAGATGCAACACAGAGCGTCATAGGAAGTCATTCCTGCCTGTGGCCATCAAACTTTACAACTCCTCCCTTGGAGGGTCAGACACCCTGAGCCAATAGGCTGGTCCTGGACTTATTTCCTGGCATAATTTACATATTACTATTTAACTATTTATGGTTTTATTACTATTTATTATTTATGGTGCAACTGTAACGAAAACCAATTTCGCCCCCTGGGATCAATAAAGTATGACTAAAATAAAAGTATTATAAGTTATAGATACAGTGCAAGAATTGAGCAGAGCAGCGTTTGTGGGTTCAACGCCCGTTCAGAAATCGGACGGCAGAGGGGAAGAAGGTGTTGCTGAATCTCTGAGTGTGTGCCTTCAGGCTCCTGGTGGTAGGAGTGAGAAGAGGACGGGGAGAGCCCCTAATGAAAGATCACTCGATACGTTGGCGCATCGGTAGGGACAAGGGAGAAGCGGCAATGGAGCGCAGAATTTAAAAACGCAAACACTGTACCTCTTCCTAGGGATGCTGCCTGGCCTGCTGCGTTCACCAGCAACGTTCATGTGTGTTAATGGAGTGCAGAATAAAGCGTTACAACGACAGAGAAGGTGCAGGGCAGGGCACGACTATGAGGTGCAAGGGCCACAGAGATGGGAGAGGTTTATGCTTATCGTCCGAGACGTCCATTCAGGGAAAACAGGAAGATTGGATTCAGAATTTCCTTTCCCATAGAAGGCGGCGGGTAAGGATGGAAGGTTATTGTTCCAGCTGAAGTTCTGTGGCTCATGGTGTTAGAAACATAGAAAATCTACAGCACATTACAGGCCCTTCGGCCCACAATGTTGTGCCAACCATGTAACCTACTCTAGAAACTGCCTAGAATTTCCCTTGTGCATAGACCTCTATTTTCTAAGCTCCATGTACCTATCTAAGAGTCTCTTAAAAGACCCTATAGTATCCACCTCCACCGCCGTCACCAGCAATGTGTTCCACACGCCCACCACTCTCTGTGTGAAAAACTTACCCCTGACGTCCCCCTTGCACCTTAAAACTGTGCCCTCTCGTGTTGGCCATTTCAGCCCTGGGAAAAAACCATAAGGACCATAAGACAAAGGAGCAGAAGTAGGCCATTCGGCCCATCGAGTCTGCTCCGCCATTTTATCATGAGCTGATCCATTTTATCCTATTTAGTCCCACTCCCCCGCCTTCTCACCATAACCTTTGATGCCCTGGCTACTCAGATACCTATCAATCTCTGCCTTAAATACACCCAATGACTTGGCCTCCACTGCTGCCTGTGGCAACAAATTCCATAGATTCACCACCCTCTGACTAAAAAAATTTTTTCGCATTTCTGTTCTGAATGGGCGCCCTTCAATCCTGAAGTCATGCCCTCTCGTACTAGACTCCCCCATCATGGGAAACAACTTTGCCACATCCACTCTGTCCATGCCTTTTAACATTCGAAATGTTTCTATGAGGTCTCCCCTCATTCTTCTAAACACCAAGGAATACAGTCCAAGAGCAGACAAACGTTCCTCATATGTTAACCCTCTCATTCCCGGAATCATTCTAGTGAATCTTCTCTGTACCCTCTCCAACGTCAGCACATCCTTTCTTAAATAAGGAGACCAAAACTGCCCACAGTACTCCAAGTGAGGTCTCACCAGCACCTTATAGAGCCTCAACATCACATCCCTGCTCCTATACTCTATTCCTCTAGAAATGAATGCCAACATTGCATTCGCCTTCTTCACTAGTGACTCAACCTGGAGGTTAACTTTAAGGGAATCCTGTACGAGGACTCTCAAGTCCCGTTGCATCTCAGAACTTTGAATTCTTTCCCCATTTAAATAATAGTCTGCCTGTTTATTTTTTCTGCCAAAGTGCATAACCATACACTTTCCAACATTGTACTTCATTTGCCACTTCTCCGCCCATTCTTCCAATCTATCCAAGTCTCTCTGCAGACTCTCCGTTTCCTCAGCACTACCGGCCCCTCCACCTATCTTCGTATCGTCAGCAAACTTAGCCACAAAGCCATCTATTCCATAATCCAAATCGTTGATGTACAATGTAAAAAGAAGCGGCCCCAACACTGATCCCTGTGGAACACCACTGGTAACTGGCAGCCAACCAGAATAGGATCCCTTTATTCCCACTCTCTGTTTCCTGCCAATCAGCCAATGCTCTATCCACATATGTAACTTTCCCGTAATTCCATGGGCTCTTATCTTGTTAAGTAGCCTCATGTGTGGCACCTTGTCAAAGGCCTTCTGAAAATCCAGATATACAACATCCACTGCATCTCCCTTGTCTAGCCTCTGACTATCTGACTATCCACACGATCAATGCCTCTCATCATCTTATACACCTCTATCAGGTCACCTCTCATCCTCTGTCGCTCCAAGGAGAAAAGGCCAAGTTCACTCAACCTATTCTCATAAGTTACACTCTCCAATGCAGACAACGTCCTTGTAAATCTCCTCTGCACTCTCTCTATAGTATTCACATCCTTCCTGTAGTGAGGTGACCGGAACTGAACACAGTCCTCAAAGTGGGGTCTGACCAAGGGCTGATCTGGCTGTAACATTACCTCAGGGCTCTTGAACTCACTCACTTTTGCTCTCTCATCTTCTCTTCTTGCCTACCCATCCCCTCCCTCTGGTAGTCCTTCCCCGTTCCCTTTCTTCCACGGTTTCCTCTCCTCTCCTATCAGATTTCCCCCTTCTCTTTCACTAATCAGCTTCTCAGCTCTTCACTCCCTTCCCCATCTCCTGGTTCCACCTATCACCTACCACCTTGTACTTCTTCCTTCCCCCGCCACCTTCTTGTTTTCACTTCTTCCCCCTTCCTTTCCAGTCCTGACGGAGAGTCTCATTCCGAAACGCAGCGCGCACAGCTCTCCGGTGAAATGATATCGTATTTGTTAAGTAGGTACCGTGCACAATCCTGATTTGATGGAGACAGCCGTGAGAAGCACGGAGGAACATCTGGAGAAACTTCTGAAATGTCCAGTTCGCTGCCGCTGCTACTGTGCGATCGAGAATCTCCGGAAGGGAAGGCCCCAGATCCCTGGCTTTGCCTATCACCTGTTGCCAGGGCCAGGGTCGAAGCGCTTGGCAGAGATGGTGCTCGGGCTCGGTGTCGGAGGGCTGGTCGGAGGCTCGGAGTTTTCGGACGGACTCAGAGTCGGCTGTGGTCGGATGCTTCCAAGATGCTGCATCGGCAAGTTTGCGGTGCTGGAGGTTCATGGCAGGGAGAGTTTTTCTTCCTTCTACCGTCTGTGTGAGATGATGGGACTTTTGAGAGACTTCGAGACTTCTTTTTTACCATGCCCATGGTCTGTTCTTATCAAATTACGGTATTGCTTTGCACTGTTGTAACTATATGTTATAATTATGTGGTTTTTGTCAGTTTTTCAGTCTTGGTTTGTCTTGTGTTTCTGTGATATCATTCTGGAGGAATATTGTATCATTTCCTAATGCATGCACTACTAAATGACAATAAAAGAGGACTGTGTGTCCTCATAATCTAAAAACTCTAGTTTGACTTGACAGTCAGAATCAGAATCAGGTTTATAATCACCAGCATGTGACGTGAAATTTGTTAGCAGCAGCAGTTCAATGCAATACATAATCTAGCAGAGAGAGAAAATAATAATAATAATAATAATAATAAAATAAAATAAAACATAATAAATAAATGAGTAAATCAATTACGTATATTGAATAGATCATTTAAAAAACGTGCAAAAACAGAAATACTGTATATTAGAAACGTGAGGTAGTGTCCAAGGGTTTAAAGTCCATTTAGGAATCAGGTAGCAGAGGGGAAGAAGCTGTTCCTGAATCACTGAGTGTGTGTCTTCAGGCTTCTGTACCTCCTCCCTGATGGTCACAGTGAGAAAAGGGCATGCCCTGGGTGCTGGAGGTCCTTAATAATGGACGCTGCCTTTCTGAGACACCACTGCCTAAAGATGTCCTGGGTACTTTGTAGGCTCGTGACCAAGATGGAGCTGACTAGATTTACAACCTTCTGCAGCTTCTTTCGGTCCTGTGCAGTAGCCACTCCATACCAGCCAGTGATGCAGCCTGTCAGAATGCTCTCCACAGTACAACTATAGAAGTTTTTGAGTGTATTTGCTGACATGCCAAATCGCTTCAAACTCCTAGTAAAGTATAGCTGCTGTCTTACCTTCTTTATGACTACTTCGATGTGTTGGGACCAGGTTCGATCCTCAGAGATCTTGACACCCAAGGACTTGAAGCTGCTCACTCCCTCCACTTCTGATCCCTCCGTGAGGATTGGTATGTGTTCCCTCGTCCCACCCTTCCTGAAGTCCGCAATCAGCTCCTTCATCTTACTGACGTTGAGTGCCGGGTCTTGGTTCCGGTCGCCTCACTATAGGAGGGATCATCCTCTCCACATCCACTCTATCTGTGTCCTCTGGTCCCAGACTCCCCCATTACCGGAAACGTCCTCTCCACATCCACTCTATCTGTGTCCTCTGGTCCTAGACTCCCCCACCATGGGAAACATCCTCTCCACATCCATTCTATCTGTGTCCTCTGGTCCCAGACTCCCCCACCATGGGAAACATCCTCTCCACATCCACTCTATCTGTGTCCTCTGGTCCTAGACTCCCCCAACTATAGGAAACATCCTCTCCACATCCACTCTATCTGTGTCCTCTGGTCCCAGACTCCCCCACTACAGGAAACATCCTCTCCACATCCACTCTATCTGTGTCCTCTGGTCCCAGACTCCCCCACCATGGGAAACATCCTCTCCACATCCACTCTATCTGTGTCCTCTGGTCCCAGACTCCCCCACTATAGGAAACATCCTCTCCACATCCACTCTATCTGTGTCCTCTGGTCCCAGACTCCCCCATTACCGGAAACGTCCTCTCCACATCCACTCTATCTGTGTCCTCTGGTCCTAGACTCCCCCACCATGGGAAACATCCTCTCCACATCCATTCTATCTGTGTCCTCTGGTCCCAGACTCCCCCACCATGGGAAACATCCTCTCCACATCCACTCTATCTGTGTCCTCTGGTCCTAGACTCCCCCAACTATAGGAAACATCCTCTCCACATCCACTCTATCTGTGTCCTCTGGTCCCAGACTCCCCCACTACAGGAAACATCCTCTCCACATCCACTCTATCTGTGTCCTCTGGTCCTAGACCCCCCCCCCACTATAGGAAACATCCTCTCCACATCCACTCTATCTGTGTCCTCTGGTCCTAGACCCCCCCATTATAGGAAACATCCTCTCCACATCCACTCTATCTGTGTCCTCTGGTCCTAGACCCCCCCACTATAGGAAACTTCCTCTCCACACCCACTCTATCTGTGTCCTCTGGTCCTAGACTCCCCCACTATAGGAAACATCCTCTCCCCATCCACTCTATCTGTGTCCTCTGGTCCTAGACCCCCCCCCCCCACTATAGGAAACATCCTCTCCACATCCACTCTATCTGTGTCCTCTGGTCCTAGACTCCCCCACTATGGGAAACATCCTCTCCACGCCCACTCTATCTGTGTCCTCTGGTCCTAGACTCCCCCATTACCGGAAACGTCCTCTCCACATCCACTCTATCTGTGTCCTCTGGTCCTAGACTCCCCCACTATAGGAAACATCCTCTCCACATCCATTCTATCTGTGTCCTCTGGTCCCAGACTCCCCCACCATGGGAAACATCCTCTCCACATCCACTCTATCTGTGCCCTCTGGTCCTGGACTCCCCCCGACTATAGGAAACATCCTCTCCACATCCACTCTATCTGTGTCCTCTGGCCCTAGACTCTCCCACTATAGGAAACATCCTCTCCACATCCACTCTATCTGTGTCCTCTGGTCCCGGACTCCCCCACTATAGGAAACATCCTCTCCACATCCACTCTATCTGTGTCCTCTGGTCCCAGACTCCCCCACTACAGGAAACATCCTCTCCACACCCACTCTATCTGTGTCCTCTGGTCCAAGACTCCCCCCGTTATAGGAAACATTCTCTCCGCACCCACTCTATCTGTGTCCTCTGGTCCTAGACCCCCCCCCCATTATAGGAAACATCCTCTCCACATCCACTCTATCTGTGTCCTCTGGTCCCAGACTCCCCCACTACAGGAAACATCCTCTCCACACCCACTCTATCTGTGTCCTCTGGTCCTAGACCCCCCCACTATAGGAAACATCCTCTCCACACCCACTCTATCTGTGTCCTCTGGTCCTAGACTCCCCCACTATAGGAAACATCCTCTCCCCATCCACTCTATCTGTGTCCTCTGGTCCTAGACCCCCCCACTGTAGGAAACATCCTCTCCACATCCACTCTATCTGTGTCCTCTGGTCCTAGACTCCCCCACTATGGGAAACATCCTCTCCACACCCACTCTATCTGTGTCCTCTGGTCCTAGACTCCTCCACTGTAGGAAACATCCTCTCCACACCCACTCCATCTGTGTCCTCTGGTCCAAGACTCCCCCACTATAGGAAACATCCTCTCCACGTCCACTCTATCTGTGCCCTCTGGTCCTAGACTCCCCCACTATAGGAAACATCCTCTCCACATCCACTCTATCTGTGTCCTCTGGTCCTAGACCCCCCCCACTATAGGAAACATCCTCTCCACACCCACTCTATCTGTGTCCTCTGGTCCTAGACTCCCCCACTATCGGAAACATCCTCTCCCCATCCACTCTATCTGTGTCCTCTGGTCCTAGACCCCCCCCACTGTAGGAAACATCCTCTCCACATCCACTCTATCTGTGTCCTCTGGTCCTAGACTCCCCCACTATGGGAAACATCCTCTCCACACCCACTCTATCTGTGTCCTCTGGTCCTAGACTCCTCCACTGTAGGAAACATCCTCTCCACACCCACTCCATCTGTGTCCTCTGGTCCAAGACTCCCCCACTATAGGAAACATCCTCTCCACGTCCACTCTATCTGTGTCCTCTGGTCCCAGACTCCCCCACTACAGGAAACATCCTCTCCACATCCACTCTATCTGTGTCCTCTGGTCCGAGACTCCCCCCATTATAGGAAACATTCTCTCCGCACCCACTCTATCTGTGTCCTCTGGTCCTAGACCCCCCCCATTATAGGAAACATCCTCTCCACATCCACTCTATCTGTGTCCTCTGGTCCTAGACCCCCCCACTATAGGAAACATCCTCTCCACACCCACTCTATCTGTGTCCTCTGGTCCTAGACTCCCCCACTATAGGAAACATCCTCTCCCCATCCACTCTATCTGTGTCCTCTGGTCCTAGACCCCCCCCCCCACTATAGGAAACATCCTCTCCACATCCACTCTATCTGTGTCCTCTGGTCCCAGACTCCCCCACCATGGGAAACATCCTCTCCACATCCACTCTATCTGTGCCCTCTGGTCCTGGACTCCCCCCGACTATAGGAAACATCCTCTCCACATCCACTCTATCTGTGTCCTCTGGCCCTAGACTCTCCCACTATAGGAAACATCCTCTCCACATCCACTCTATCTGTGTCCTCTGGTCCCGGACTCCCCCACTATAGGAAACATCCTCTCCACATCCACTCTATCTGTGTCCTCTGGTCCCAGACTCCCCCACTACAGGAAACATCCTCTCCACACCCACTCTATCTGTGTCCTCTGGTCCAAGACTCCCCCCGTTATAGGAAACATTCTCTCCGCACCCACTCTATCTGTGTCCTCTGGTCCTAGACCCCCCCCCCATTATAGGAAACATCCTCTCCACATCCACTCTATCTGTGTCCTCTGGTCCTAGACCCCCCCACTATAGGAAACATCCTCTCCACACCCACTCTATCTGTGTCCTCTGGTCCTAGACTCCCCCACTATAGGAAACATCCTCTCCCCATCCACTCTATCTGTGTCCTCTGGTCCTAGACCCCCCCACTGTAGGAAACATCCTCTCCACATCCACTCTATCTGTGTCCTCTGGTCCTAGACTCCCCCACTATGGGAAACATCCTCTCCACACCCACTCTATCTGTGTCCTCTGGTCCTAGACTCCTCCACTGTAGGAAACATCCTCTCCACACCCACTCCATCTGTGTCCTCTGGTCCAAGACTCCCCCACTATAGGAAACATCCTCTCCACGTCCACTCTATCTGTGCCCTCTGGTCCTAGACTCCCCCACTATAGGAAACATCCTCTCCACATCCACTCTATCTGTGTCCTCTGGTCCTAGACCCCAACACTATAGGAAACATCCTCTCCACAACCACTCTATCTGTGTCCTCTGGTCCTAGACTCCCCCACTGGAGGAAACATCCTCTCCCCATCCACTCTATCTGTGTCCTCTGGTCCTAGACCCCCCCCACTGTAGGAAACATCCTCTCCACATCCACTCTATCTGTGTCCTCTGGTCCTAGACTCCCCCACTATGGGAAACATCCTCTCCACACCCACTCTATCTGTGTCCTCTGGTCCTAGACTCCTCCACTGTAGGAAACATCCTCTCCACACCCACTCCATCTGTGTCCTCTGGTCCAAGACTCCCCCACTATAGGAAACATCCTCTCCACGTCCACTCTATCTGTGCCCTCTGGTCCTAGACTCCCCCACTATAGGAAACATCCTCTCCACATCCACTCTATCTGTGTCCTCTGGTCCTAGACTCCCCCACCATAGGAAACATCCTCTCCACATCCACTCTATCTGTGTCCTCTGGTCCTAGACTCCCCCACTACAGGAAACATCCTCTCCACATCCACTCTATCTGTGTCCTCTGGTCCTAGACTCCCCCACCATAGGAAACATCCTCTCCACGTCCACTCTATCTGTGTCCTCTGGTCCTAGACTCCTCCACTGTAGGAAACATCCTCTCCACATCCACTCTATCTGGAGCTCTTCAACATTCGGTCGGAAAGATCCTATTAAGTTGGCGGTGTTGCGGATGGTGTAGAAGGTTGCCGTAGGTTACAATGGGACATTGAGAGCACGCTGAGCTGGGCTGACAAGTGGCAGATGGAGTTCAATCTGGAAAAGTGAGGTGATTCATTTTGAAAGGTGAATCAAACTTTGAAAACGGGGTACAGGGTTTATTTTGTCAGGATTATCAGCAGTGTGCAGGAACAGAGGGATCTTGGAGTCCATGCCCAGAGATCCCTCAATGTTGCCATCCAACTTTGACAGGTGCTTTAAGAGGCATGTTGGCCTTCATTAGTTGGGGAAATAAGTTCAAGATCCACAAGATAATGTTGCAGCTCTATAAAACCCTGATTGGACCTCACTTGGAGTATTGCATTTAGTTCTGGTCGTCTCAATATAGGAAGTCTTAGAGAGGGTTCAGGGGAGATTTACCAAGATGCTGCTGGATTAGAGAGTACGTCTTACGAGGAGAGGGCTTTTTCTCTTTGGAGCAAAGGAGGATGAAAAGTAACTTCATCGAGGAATACAAGATGGTAAGAGGCATAGATAGAGTGGGCAGCCAGCACCTTTTTCGAAGAGCAGAAATGACTCAACAGAGAGGGCATAATTTTAAGGTGATTGGAGGAAAGTATAGTGGAGCGGGGAAGTTCGAAGTAGGTTTTTATGTACAAAGAATGATCAATGCATGCCAGGGGCTGTGGTAGAGGCAGATACCTTAGAGACGTTTGAGATACACTGAGATAAGCACATGGATGAGAGAAGAATGGAGGAGTAGGTGGTATGAGTAAAGAAATGAAGGTATTGTAAATTGACTTCGGAGTAGGTTTAAAGGCTGGCACAACATGGTGGGACAATGGGTCCGTACCCTTCTATGTTCTGTGAAATAAGTTATGAGGACGTTGCCAAGGCTTGAGAAACCGAGCTCGGGCATGCTAAGACTTTATTGCCTGCAAGGTAGGAAACTGAGGGTGGACCCTGATACAAGTGCGTTGATGGGCTTTTCCCCAGTGTTGGAGAATCAGTACCAGGTTTAACATCACCAGCATATGTTGTGAAATTAGTCGTCTTCGTGGGAGCAGTAAAATGTAATACTTAATCGTGGAGAAAAAAAAACCTTGAAATGTAGTAAGTATAAATAAAATAGTTAAATTAAGTAAGTAGTGCTAAAAATAGAAATAAAAAAGTAGTGAGGTAGTGTTCATGGGTTCAATATCCGTTCAGAAATCGGATGGCAGAGGGGAAGAAGCTGTTCCTGAATCGTTGAGTGTGTGTCTTCAGGCTCCTGTACCTTCTCCCTCATGGTAGCAATGAGAAGAGGGCACGTCCTGGGTGGTGGGGGTCCTTAATGACGGACGCTGCCTTTCTGAGGCGTCGCTCCTCGAAGATGTCCTGGATACGACGGAGGCTGGTGCCCATGATGGAGCTGACTGAGTTTACAACTCCCTGCAGCTTATTTCGATCCTGTGCAACACCACCCCCCCAGACCAAATGGTGATGCAACCAGTCAGAATGCTCTCCATGGTACATCTGTAGAAATTTGTGAGTGTGCTTGGTGACATATCAGATCTCCTCAAACTCCTAATGAAATATAGCCAGCTGTCTTGCCTTCTTTGTAGCTGCATCAATATGTTGGGACCAGATTAGATCCTCAGAGACCTTGACACCCAGGAACTTGAAACTGCTCACTCTCTCCACTTCTGATCCCTCTATGAGGATTGGTTCATGTTCCCTTGTCTTACCCTTCCTGAAGTCCACCATCGGCTCTTTGGTCTTACCAAAAACTAGAGCGCGCAAGGGGACCCGAGGGGCAACATTTTCACCCAGAGGGTGGTCCGCATTTGGAACGAGTTGTCAGATGAATTAGCTGAAATGTTTAACAGTCACTTGGACAAGTACGTGGATACGAAAGATTTATTCGGACATGGGCAAAACGCCAACAAAATGGGACTGGTTCAAACGGGCACTTTAGTCAGTACGGGCGAGTTGGAGCAAAGGGCCTGATTTCAAACCATAAGACCACAGGAGCAGAATTTGGCCGTTTGGCCCATCAAGTCTGCTCCACCATTCTGTCATGGCTGATCCATTTCTCTCTCAGCCCCAACCTCCAGGCTTCCGCCCGTATCACTTCATGCAGAATCTGTCAACCTCTGCCTTAAATAAACCCAATGGCCTGGCCACCACAGTTGCCTGCGGCAACGAATTCCACAGATTCACCACCCTCTGGCTAAAGAAATTCCTCCTCATCTCCGTTCTAAATGGGCGTCCCTCTACTCTAGGCTGTCCCCTCTGGTCGTAGACTCCCCCACCAGAGGAAACATCCTCTCCAAATCCACTCTATCAGGGCCTTTCAACATTTGATATGTTTCAATGAGATCAGCTGAATTCTAGAGAACTTAGGCCCAGAGCTGCCGAACAGTCCTCATATGACGAGTCTTTCAATCCTGGAGTGATTTTCGTGAACCTCCTCCGAACCCTCTCCAGCGTCAGCATAACCTTTCAGAGATAAGGGATTTAAAAACGCAAACAACAGGAATTCTGCAGGTGCTGGAAATTCAAGCAACACACATCAAAGTTGCTGGTGAACGCAGCAGGCCAGGCAGCATCTCTAGGAAGAGGTACAGTCGACGTTTCAGGCCGAGACCCTTCGTTAGGACTAACTGAAGGAAGAGTGAGTAAGGGATTTGAAAGTTGGAGGGGGACGGGGAGATCCAAAATGATAGGAGAAGACAGGAGGGGGAGGGATGGAGCCAAGAGCTGGACAGGTGATAGGCAAAAGGGATTCGAGAGGATCATGGGACAGGAGGTCCGGGAAGAAAGACAAGGAGGGGGGGGCGGACCCAGAGGATGGGCAAGGGGTATATTCAGAGGGACAGAGGGAGAAAAAGGAGAGTGAGAGAAAGAATGTGTGTATAAAAATAAGTAACAGATGAAGTACGAGGGGGAGGTGGGGCATTAGCGGATGTTTGAGAAGTCAATGTTCATGCCATCAGGTTGGAGGCTACCCAGACGGAATATAAGGCGTTGTTCCTCCAACCTGAGTGTGGCTTCACCTTTACAGTAGAGGAGGCCGTGGATAGACATGTCAGAATGGGAATGGGATGTGGAATTAAAATGTGTGGCCACTGGGAGATCCTGCTTTCTCTGACGGACAGAGCGTAGGTGTTCAGCGAAACGATCGCCCAGTCTGCGTCGGGTCTCGCCAATATATAGAAGGCCACATCGGGAGCACCGGACGCAGTATATCACCCCAGCCGACTCACAGGTGAAGTGTTGCCTCACCTGGATAGCACCCCCACCACCCCATATCCCCCGACCCCACCCAGTCGACCTCCAAGGGCGCATGTATACGGGACATTTGATTGTGAAAGAACACAACGATTTATTTGACACATATTGAAACTATTTACACACACACACATATATTCCTTGTTGAGTATTTTGTTGGCAATCTCAATGCTAATGCAAATAACTTTTCTATTTCTTTTGCAAACTTTCCCTGTACTGTGATGTGGCTCTGCTGAAAAGAACTGTGAAATACTTGAGCAGACTTCCCCGCGATTAGCCTCCCTAACATGTTGTGCTCCCTAAAAGAAATAAAAGCATAAGGTGTATCCTTATTGTATTGTCTTATGTAATACTTTGTTTAGTGATTTTGTCTAATCTGTAAACTGGGTATATGCAGAAAATGTGACATTAAAATACAGTATGTACTTATATATTATCATGGAGTCGTTTTTTAATTCTATTACAACTTTAAGCAAGTCGACAGGGAGTTTGACCTCATCACGTAGGGTATCAATAGAGTAGCTCCTTAGCAGCTCGCCAGCTAGTTTAAATAACGTTAGCTATGTTAATGAACGAATGATACCAGTTAAACTCACCTCAACATGACTTTTACAGTCCTAACCCACCATGGGCAATAGAAAAGTCACTGTTGCAAACAGTGCAGCGAGCAACACTATCATTATTTTGACCCCTATTAGACAGGGGTACACTTTAGTGTAGTCTGGGGTGACGTACGTTTTATATTTTCTTTTTTTGAAACTTTGCCACGGTGGTGCAGGACACGAAACTGAACTGATGGAGAAACAGAGGTCGACTGTAAAGCCCGCCCACAGAGAAAACTGATAGGTTTACTTAGCACAAAGAGAGACCAATCAGGATGCTCGCTCTCGCTCCTGCTCTCTCTCCCGCTCCCTCTCTCCCTCTCATTCCCGGGATATTGTATATAACTTGCGGGCGTCAGGGAGCCACTATTAATATGCGGGAGACTCCCGGAACTTCCGGGAGAGGTGGGATGTCTGCACTTACTGTCTGTGTGGAGTCTGCACGTTATCCTGGTGACTGAGTGGGGTTCCCCCCCCAGAAGATCCCGTTTCCACCCACATCCCAACGACACACAGGGTCGGTCAGTTAAATTGTCTGCCTCACAGCCCCAGAGACTGGGGTTGGATCCCAGCCTCCGATACTCAAAGCTCAAAGTACATTTATTATTAAAGTATGTGAACATTAGATGGCCTGTTTCTGTGCTGTAATTGTTATATGGTTTTGGTTATACAATCCTGATGTTCATCTGCTTACAGGCAGCCATGGAACAAAGAAACCCAGAAGAACCCATCAGAACATAAAGACCAACAAACACCCAATGGAGGGAGGGAGGGTGGTGGGGGTGAGAGAGAGAGAGAGAGAGAGAGAGAGAGAGAGAGAGAGAGAGAGAAGAAAAAGAAGGGGAAAAAAATCATCAAACAGTGAAAGCAAGCAACAGCATTCAGGCCAAAAGTGAGTCCATAGACACGAAGCCTGGAGCAGGCCCGAAGCCTCAGCCTCAGTTCATCAGACAGCAGAGCGAAACACCGCAGACCTCTCGGACACGGAGCCTGGAGCAGCTGGAACAGGCCCAGGCTGGGGTGAGGTGTGTGGATTCTGCATCACGATGTGGGTTTTACGCCCCCCAGATGCTCCGGTTTCCCTCCAATATTCCCAACGGAGGGAATTTTCAGTGACTCACTGCCTGCTGTAAGCCAGAAGCGACAGAATGGAAGGGGAGAAACCAGGCACTCCCTCCAGGTGAATTTGCCGGCACCACTTCTGATTCAGTGTACTGCAACCGGTATTCTCTGTGTGGGATAGAAGACCGTAAGACCTAAGAGCAGAATTAGGCCATTCGGCCCATCTAGTCTGTTCCATTCCATCATGGGTCATTTATTTTCCCTCTCAGCCCCATTTTCCTGCCTTCTCCCTGTAATCTTTGATACCCTGAATAATGAAGAGCCTCCATTTTAAAAATACCCCAAAACTTGCCCTTCACAGCTGTCTGTGGTGATAAATTCTACAGATTTCTCTGACTAAAGAAATTCCTCCTCATCTCCGTTTGAAAGGGACAACCTTCTCTTCTGAGACAGTACCCTCTGATCCTAGACTCCCTGCTTTAGAAAACATCCTTTCAGGGTGGTTCATCCACCTTTGGTTCCCACCTGGCACTCAGCTCTCACCTGTGGCTCCCCGTAACTGTTTGCATGCGACAGCGGCCACACCCCGGGCAACGGCTTCGACAAGCCGGCTAAACCAGGTGAGGGTAGCCGACGGGTCTCAAACCCTCGGTGAGATCGGGAGTTGTCTATCCCAGCATGTGAAGACTGACTCCGGCGGATTGAGCGGACGAGACCAATGGAAGGTCCAACCGTCAAGAAGGCGGTCTCTGCAAGCGTTGTGGAACGTGTAGAGCAGGACAAGACACAGAAGACGTCCTGGTCATCCACTGCGCCTAGTCCCATCTCCAGCCGTCTAGACTCTGTCTTGCCACTGGATCCAGATGGGAATTGGGAAGATAGAGTGAGGCTGACTCTCCCTCACTTAAATCCAAATCACGTGCTAGTCAACTACTGCACAGAGTCTTGTCATTTTCAGAAGTTTTCAGATGACTCTGCCATAGTTGGATGCATCAGCAAGGGAGATGAGGCTGAGTACAGGGCTACGGTAGGAAACTTTGTCACATGGTGTGAGCAGAATTATCTGCAGCTTAATGTGAAAAAGACTAAGGAGCTGGTGGTAGACCTGAGGAGAGCTAAGGTACCGGTGACCCCTGTTTCCATCCAGGGGGTCAGTGTGGACATGGTGGAGGATTACAAATACCTGGGGATACGAATTGACAATAATCTGGACTGGTCAAAGAACACTGAGGCTGTCTACAAGAAGGGTCAGAGCTGTCTCTATTTCCTGAGGAGACTGAGGTCCTTTAACATCTGCCGGACGATGCTGAGGATGTTCTACGAGTCTGTGGTGGCCAGTGCTATCATGTTTGCTGTTGTGTGCTGGGGCAGCAGGCTGAGGGTAGCAGACACCAACAGAATCAACAAACTCATTCGTAAGGCCAGTGATGTTGTGGGGACGGAACTGAACTCTCTGACGGTGGTGTCTGAAAAGAGGATGCTGTCCAAGTTGCATGCCATCTTGGACAATGTCTCCCATCCACTACATAATGTACTGGGTGGGCACAGGAGTACATTCAGCCAGAGACTCATTCCACCGAGATGCAACACAGAGCGTCATAGGAAGTCATTCCTGCCTGTGGCCATCAAACTTTACAACTCCTCCCTTGGAGGGTCAGACACCCTGAGCCAATAGGCTGGTCCTGGACTTATTTCCTGCCATAATTTACATATTACTATTTAACTATTTATGGTTTTATTACTATTTAATTATTTATGGTGCAACTGTAACAAAAACCAATTTCCCCCAGGATCAATAAAGTATGACTATGACTATGACTATCACGCGCTAGTCTCGACGCCATCATCATCATGATTAATAGTGTTGAGATCTTTATCGACAACGACGATGGACGGCCATCGCCATCACATTCCACATCCACTCTATCCAGGCCTTTCGATATTCAGCTGGTTTCAATGAGATCCCCCACCTCCTCACTCATCTTATCTCCAGCGAGTACAGTCCCAGCGCAATTAAACACCCCTCATACATTAACCCTTTCATTCCCCAGAATCATTCTCATAAACCCAAGAGATTCTGTCGATGCACAAACTCCAGAGCAGTCGTGATAACGGGTGTCAACCCAAAATGTTGACTGTTTATCCTCCTCCATGTATGCTACCGGACCTGCTGAGTTCCTCCTTCGTTCTCCTGAACCTCCTCTGGACTCTCTCCAATGCCAGCATATCTTTTCTTCAATATGGAGGGAAGCTGGGAGCACAAGAAAACATGGGAAACAGGCAGAAGGAATGGTCGCTTTGGGGAAAACTGGAAGCGCATATGGAGGTGAAGGAATAAGAAAGGTTGCCCATTCAATATTGAGGATAGTGGGCGAACATTTTCCCTCACTTGCAATTCACGTGCTCCACACTCCGTGGCCGTTTTATTACGCACACCTGCTCATTAATGCAAATATCTAATCAGCCAATCGTGTGGCAGCAGCTCAGTGCGTAAAAGCACGCAGGCATGGCCAAGAGGTTCGGCTGTTCTTCAGACCCAACGCCAGAGTGGGGGGAAGAAATGTGGATCTAAGTGACTTTCACCGTGGAACGATCATTGGTGCCAGATGGGGTGGTTTGAGTATCTCAGAAACCGCTGATCTCCTGGGAGTTTCACACACACACACAGCAGTCTCTAGAGTTTACAGAGAATGGTGAGGAAACAAAAAAAAAATCGTCCCGTGAGTGGCGGTTCTGTGGGTAAAAACGCCTTGTTAATGAGAGAGGTCAGAGGAGAATAGTCAGACTTGCTAATAAGAAGGTGACAGTAACTCAAATAACCACACGTTACAACAGTGGTGTGCAGAAGAGCATCTCTGAATGCCCAACACGTCAAACTTTGATGCAGAAAACAACAAAGATACACTCAGTGGCCGCTTTGTTAGGTACCAGAGGTATCTAAAAAGATATCTCTAGTTCCCTCTCTCCACAGACATGGCTGTAACCAGGGGTTTGATTTGTTTCATTCATTTTAAACTCTGTCGTTTAATCTCCGCCCAGCAAACCCCAACAATAGCCTGCAACTCCCCTTTGGACCTGGAGACAGTTCGATGCAGCGGAACCGAGGCGAGGCAGCAGGCCCACCACTGAGAGTGAGGAAGACCCGAGGTTCGACCGAGGTGACCACCAGGCCCAATCAAGGCAGCAAGATCCAGGCCCCGGGACGTATTGAAGCGACAGAACCCGACGTTTGGACGATGGCTTCGGGCCAGATTGAAAATGTCGGGGCGTCAGCGCCCGGGGTGAGGGACGGGACAGTTCAGTTCCGCTCTTGCGCTGAACTGAGGGTATAGGGATGGACTCTCTTTGTGGACTTCAGTGCAGAACGCCGTTGCTTGTGTTTATTGTTTGCATGATTTGTTTTTTTTCTCTCTCTGCACATTGGGTGTTTGACGGCCTTTAAAAAAAGTTTTTTTGCTTTCTTTGTCTCGTGGCTGCCTGTCAGGAGACGAATTTCAAGGTTGTATAACGTATACATACTTCCCGACAATAAATGTACTTTGAACTCCCCCCCCCAACCCTTCACACCGCCATCACCTCACTTCCGCCTTACTTTCACCCCCACCTCCCCGTTTCCAAATCAGAATTAAGTTTAACATCGCTGGCGTATGTCGTGAAATCTGTTGTTTTGTGGCAGTGGGACATTGCATTTCCCAGCAATAAAAACTATAAATTACAATGAGTATCTATAAAATACAAGTCGTGCAAAAAGGGGGGAAATTACACTGAGGTAGTGTACATGGGTTCAACGTCCATTCAGGAATCTGACGGCAGAGGGGAAGAAGCTGTTCCTGAATCGTTGAGTGTGTGCCTTCAGGCTTCTGTACCTCCTCCCTGATGGTAGCAATGAGAAGGGGGTATGCCTGGGTGATGGGGGTCCTTCATGATGGACACTACCTTTCTGAGGCATCGCTCCTTGAAGAGGCTGGTGCCCATGATGGAGCTGACTGAGTTTACAACTCTCTGCAGCTTACTTCAATCCTGTGCAATAGTCCCCCCCCCCCGCCCCACCCACATACCAGACGGTGATGCACCCAGGCAGAATGCCCTCCACAGTGCATCTGTAGAAATTTGCGAGTGCCTTTTGTGACATTGCGAATCTCCTCAAACTCCTAATGAAATATAGCTGCTGTTGTGCCTTCTTTGTAACTGCATCGATATGTTGGGCCCAGGATAGATCTTCAGGGAATTTTGCCCAAAAACTTGAAGCTGCTCACTCTTTCCACTGCTGATCCCTCGACAAGGACTGGTGTGTGTTCCTTCGACTTCCCCTTCCTGAAGTCCACAATCAATTTGTTGGTCTTTCTGACCTTGCTTACTTGGTCTTACATTCTCTCCCCTCCCTCACTACCCTTTCGTTCCCTCAATTCCCTTCCTTCCCTTTCCTCCCCTCACTTCCCTTCCCTCCCTTCAATTCCCTTCCCTTCCCCTTCTCCCCTCAATTCCCTTCCCTTTCCTCCCCTCAATTCCCTTCCCTCCCTTCAATTCCCTTCCCTTCCCTTCCCTCCCTTCAATTCCCTTCCCTTCCCTCACTTCCTTTCCCCTTCTCCCCTCAATTCCCTTCCCTTTCCTCCCCTCAATTCCCTTCCCTCCCTTCAATTCCCTTCCCTTCCCTCACTTCCCTTCCCCTTCTCCCTTCAATTCCCTTCCCTTTCCTCCCTTCAATTCCCTTCTTTTTCTTCTCCTCAAAATCCCTTCCCTTTCCTTCCTCCCTTCAATTTCATTCCCTCCCCTTACCTCCGTCCTCTCATTTGTCAGCTACCCTCTCAACCCCCTCCTGGATGCCTCCTGACCCACCGGGTATTCCCCCGTCTGTGTTTAGCTGTTTCAAGCTCCTGGGTGTCAAGATCTCTGAGGATCCAACCTGGTCCCAACATATCGATGACTGTAGTCATAAAGAAGGCAAGACAGCGGCTATACTTCATTAGAAGCGTGAAGAGATTTGGCATGTCAACAAATACACTCAAAAACTTCTATAGTTCTACCGTGGAGAGCATTCTGACAGGCTGCATCGCTGTCTGGTACGGAGGGTCACAGGACCGAAAGAAGCTGCAGAAGGTTGTAAATCTAGTCGGCTCCATCTTGGGTACTAGCCTACAAAGTACCCAGGACATCTTCAGGGAGCGGTGTCTCAGAAAGGCAGCCTCCATTATTAAGGACCCAGGGCATGCCCTTTTCCCACTGTTACCATCAGGGAGGAGGTACAGAAGCCTGAAGGCACACACTCAGCGATTCAGGAACAGCTTCTTCCCCTCTGCCATCCAATTTCTAAATCTTTGGACACCACTTCACTTTTTTTAATGTACGGTATTTCTGCTTGTGCACTTTTTTAAATAATCCATTCAATATACGTAATTTATTACTTGTTTATTTATTATTATGTTTTATTTTATTTAGATTATGTATTGCATTGAACTGCTGCTGCTAAGTTAACAAATTTCACGTCACATGCCGGCGATAATAAACTTAATTCTGATTCTAATTCTCTTCCACCTTGGTTTTAGGCGGGAATACTCCGTTACCCTAGCAACCGCTGCTCCCCCGACCTTCTTTGCCTCGCTTAAAATGGCGGACTGCGTGTCCCGGTTCTTTAGAGTACTATTTTTATTTATTTTTTTAACCAAGCACTCCCGAACCCTCCGAGAGAGATTTGTTTTTAAATACCCTTTCGTAAAAGCGCTTTTCTTTATCTTTACGTCAACGCTCTTGCCCAATTTTTTGGTTCCCGCATCTGATTGGCGCCTTCATCTGCCCGTTGGAGTCGAAGCTGGAGGGCGGGGTGAGCTGAACCGGAAGTGACGCATCGGTTTCCGAGGCCGTTCTGGGGGAAGTGGAGAGTGGGCTCGGACTTCTGCTGGGGGCTGCTGGATTCTGCTGGAGCCTGTTGGTGCTTGGTGACCTCCAGCAGGACCTGGAGCGTGGAACTTCCTGCTGGTTTCTGGCAGTCTCTGCCGGAGCCTGGTGACTTCTGTTGAAGTTTGACGCCCTAGGCTGGAGTCTGGCTGACCCCCATTGAGACTGCCAGCTCAGCTGGTCCCTGTTGGTGAACCCCCGTGAATTCTGCTCTGTCACTGGTGGGGGTCTGCTGGAAACCAATCGCCTCTGCTGGTTTCTGGGCGTCTCTCAGCAGATGTGAAATGAAACCCAGGTTTCTGGTGGCCCCCTGTGAGCTCTGATGGGCGTCTGCTGGTCTCAGTTGACCTCTGTTGGTGGCAGTCCACTTTAAGTCATCTCAAGTGCCTAAGTTGTTCTCTGCTGGTGTTGAGTGTGGGAGCATGGGCGTACTGGAGAAATTTGAACCAGTGGTCTATGCCCCTCTCTGCATGACCTCGATCATGACTCTTACAGTCTCCCTAGAGTTGGTATACGTCATCCTCACTGACCCGCACTTGGCCCCTACCCCCTCAGTGGACAGGACAAGCTCTAGTTTGGAGCCAGAGCCCTGGGGAACACCCCGTACCGTGGCTAGCCCCGGTCAGGCCTTGGGGATGTGGCAGATAATCCACCTTGCCTTCGTAGCCTTCGTCCTGGGCAACGTGGTGGGAAACCTCTGCTTGTTCATCCGGAGGAACCCCAGCATCCGCGGAGTGTTCCTGGCCAACCAGGCGGTGGGACAGGGCTGGAGGTAAGCATCTGTGCCTGGGTGAGCGGGAGAGAGCAGGGGAGGGGGTGCTGGGATGCCAGAAAGATCAAGGATGAGTGGCCGTCAGGGTGAGTCTCTCATCCCTACGTACCGGGTGGACATATCAGGGATCAGAACAGCTTGACAGGTCCGTGAATGGGACTAGGTGGGGTCCCACTGGGTGTGTGGATGGTGGGAGTGAATGGGAAGGGGTGGGATCCCATTGGGAGTGGACAGTGGGAAGGGGTGGGGTCCCATTGGGAGTGTGGACAGTGGGAGTGAATGGGAAGGGGTGGGATCCCATTGGGAGTGTGGACGGTGTGAGTGAATGGGAAGGGGTGGGGTCCCATTGGGAGTGTGGGCAGTGGGAGTAAATGGGAAGAGGTGGGTCCCATTGGGAGTGTGGATGGTGGGGTGAATGGGAAGGGGTGGGTCCCATTGGGAGTGTGGACGGTGGGAGACAATGTGACAGGGTGGGATCCCGTTGGGAGTGCGGACAGTGGGAGTGAATGGGAAGGATTGGGTCCCATTGGGAGTGCGGACAGTGGGAGTGAATGGGAAGGATTGGGTCCCATTGGGAGTGCGGACAGTGGGAGTGAATGGGAAGGATTGGGTCCCATTGGGAGTGTGGATGGTGGGAGTGAATGGGAAGGGGTGGGGTCCCATTGGGAGTGTGGACAGTGGGAGTGAATGGGAAGGGGTGGGATCCCATTGGGAGTGGACAGTGGGAAGGGGTGGGATCCCATTGGGAGTGTGGACGGTGGGAGTGAATGGGAAGGGGTGGGGTCCCATTGGGAGTGTGGGCAGTGGGAGTAAATGGGAAGAGGTGGGTCCCATTGGGAGTGTGGACGGTGGGAGACAATGTGACAGGATGGGATCCCGTTGGGAGTGCGGACAGTGGGAGTGAATGGGAAGGATTGGGTCCCATTGGGAGTGTGGACGGTGGAAGTGAACGGAACATGGTGGTAGTGCGCACTAGGGGTTGGGTCTTTTGGGTGTTGATCTGCCGATGGGGAGGGGTGACGCAGTGGAGGGGGACTGAGGGAAGAGTTGGCAGTGTGTGGCCATGGAGTTGTGTGGGTGTCAGAGGGTGTATGGATCAATGGTATGGGTGTGGGTTACTCGGTGAGGGGGTTCGGTGGGGAGTGCGCGTGTCAGTCGGGGTGGGAGTCGGTGATGGACGATTGCCAGTGGGGCTGAGCTCTCAGTGGGCTGTCTCTCCGGCCGGCGTTGACCCCATTGCCCCTCTCCCTCCCTCCCTCCGCAGCTACTGCTTCCTGTGCGAGAGCCACGTGCCCCCACGCTGCTCGCACTGCCCCGACTGCAAGGTGTGCGTGCTGCGCCGGGATCACCACTGCGTCCTCTTCGGGCAGTGCGTGGGCCACGCCAACCACCGCTTCTTCCTCTGCTGCCTCCTCTACATGTGGCTGGGCCTCCTCTACGCCATCTCCCTCAACGCCGACATCTTCCTGGGCTACCTGCAGGAAGGGCTGTCCCTGCACAGCCTGTTCCTCCTCTTCATTCCCTGGGCCATGCTGATTACAGGTGAGTGACGAGCCCCTTCTACCACAACTCCCCTTGCTTGACGATAGCCCTGTTAATCCCACGGCTAATCTGCCCCTGGTGAGTGTTGTTGAAGACGTGAATCAGAAATTACAGGGAGACCTTGATGAGTTTGGGGGGGGGGGCCGGTGAGGGCCCAGGAATGGCAAATGCAGTTTAATTGACATATACAGTACATACGGAAACCAGGAACCAAGCACAGTGATTCCCAGTGTGGGATATGGAGACCGGGAACTGTGCACGGTGACTCCTGATGTGGGATATGGAGAGAGGAACTGTGTACAGTGACTCCAGATGTGGGATATGGAGAGAGGAACTGTGCACGGTCACTCCCGATGTGGGATATGGAGACCGGGAACTGTGCACGGTGACTCCCGATGTGGGATACGGAGACTGGGAACTGTGCACAGTGACTCCAGATGTGGGATACGGAAACCGGGAACTGTGCATGGTGACTCCCGACGTGGGATATGGAGACCGGGAACTGTGCACGGTGACTCCCGATGTGGGATACGGAGAGAGGAACTGTGCACGGTGACTCCCGATGTGGGATACGGAGACTGGGAACAGTGCACGGTGACTCCCGATGTGGGATACGGAGAGAGGAACTGTGCACGGTGACTCCCGATGTGGGATACGGAGACTGGGAACAGTGCACGGTGACTCCCGATGCGGGATATGGAGAGAGGAACTGTGCACGGTGACTCCCGATGTGGGATACGGAGACTGGGAACAGTGCACAGTGACTCCCGATGTGGGATACGGAGACTGGGAACTGTGCACGGTGACTCCCGATGTGGGATACGGAGACTGGGAACAGTGCACAGTGACTCCCGATGTGGGATATGGAGAAAGGAACTGTGTATGGTGACTCCTGATGTGGGATACAGAGACCGGGAACAGTGCACAGTGACTCCCGATGTGGGATACAGAGACCGGGAACTGTGCACGGTGACTCCCGATGTGGGATACGGAGACCGGGAACAGTGCACAGTGACTCCCGATGTGGGATATGGAGACCGGGAACAGTGCACAGTGACTCTCTGTGGGACACAGAGGTGGGAACTGTGTACGGCGATTCCCAGTGTGAAGGTCACTGCTGTCTGGGATTGTTGCTTTGAGTGCTCGTGCCTCACTGTTCTGATCTGTGTTCCTCGTCTTGCCCGTTTGCGCAGGCCACGTGGGCGTCAGCACCTTCGCCTTTGCGTTTGTGGCAGACACGTGCATCCTGGGCTTCGTCTTCATGTCCGCCTTCCTGCTGTTCCACCTGCGGCTGCTGTGGTACGGCCAGACCACGCGGGAGTGGAGCTCCAGCCTGCGCGGCCTCTACAACCTGGGCTGGCGGCGGAACGTGGTGGAGCTGCTCGGCAGCCGGTGGTACCTGGCCTGGCTGTGCCCGCTGGTGCCCTCCCCACTGCCCGGCAACGGAGTGACCTTTGAGATCAGGCCCCTCCCGGCCCATCAGCCGGCCAGCATGTACTGAGAGATCCCCCCCGCCGCAGACGGTAAGTCAAAACCTTGGAACGTGTTTTGCAGTAGCTTTGCTAGGATGGGAAAGGGTTAAAGACGAGAGTGAGCCCCCTCCTCACAAAACTAAGATCACCTTAAGAATGGAACTTGGGGCAGAAGTGCGGTCACTCGAGTCGAGTATGAGGTTAGTCATTAAAATAAAAGTACAGCACAGAAACTGGCCCTTTGGCCCATCTAGTCCGTGCCGAGTCTTGTTCATCAGTCACTGAAAGCAAGCATGCAGGTACAGCAGGCAGTGAAGAAAGCTAATGGCCTGCTGGCCTTCATAACAAGGGGAGTTGAGTATCGGAGCAAAGAGGTCCTTCTGCAGCTGTACAGGGCCCTGGTGAGACCACACCTGGAGTACTGTGTGCAGTTTTGGTCTCCAAATTTGAGGAAGGACATTCCAGCTATTGAGGGAGTGCAGCGTAGGTTCACGAGGTTAATTCCCGGTTTGGCGGGACTGTCATATGTTGAAAGATTGGAGCGACTGGGGTTGTATACACTGGAATTTAGAAGGATGAGAGGGGATCTGATTGAAACATATAAGATTATTAAGGGATTGGACACGCTAGAGGCAGGAAGCATGTTCCCGCTGATGGGTGAGTCCAGAACCAGAGGCCACAGTTTAAGAATAAGGGGTAGACAATTTAGAACGGAGTTGAGGAAAAACTTTTTCACACAGAGGGTTGTGGTTCTGTGGAATGCTCTGCCTCAGAAGGCAGTGGAGGCCAATTCTCTGGATTCTTTCAAGAAAGAGTTAGATAGAACTCTTAAGGATAGCGGAGTGAAGGGATATGGGGAGAAGGCAGGAACGGGGTACTGATTGTGGATGATCAGCCAGGATCACAGTGAATGGTGGTGCTGGCTCGAAGGGCTGAATGGCCTACTCCTGCACCTATTGTCTATTGAGCCATTTAAACTCCAGGACAATAGCCCTCCATACCCCTCCCATCCAAACTTCTCTTACGCGTTGAACTTGAGCTTGCATGCACTGCTGGGTCATTCCACACTCTCACCACCCCCTGAGCGAAGAAGTTTCCCCTCGCTTTCCCATCAAAAACTTTTCACCTTTCACCCTTAACCCATGTCCTCTAGTTGTAGTTCCACCCAACCTCAATGGGAAAAGCCTGCTCGCATTTCTTTAGCCTGTCTGTACCCCTCATAATTTTGTGTACCTCTGTCAAATCTCGCCTCAGCCTTCTACGCTCCAAGGAATAAAGTCCTAACCTGTTCAATCTTTCCCAATAACCCAATAATTCCCAGTCTTTCCTCCAGACCCGGCTGTTCCCTGAATGGGGAATATCTGTGCGTGAATTTTTGGAGGCGGATGTACGGGCAGCCACAACACGGTCATTTACAGATCCAAGTCAGGGTCCGTTGTCGCGCTGACTGGAGACCCTTCACTTCTGCAGCCTTCTTCCGCCTTCACTGCTGTCGTGATGTGCCATCATCTTTCACCCCAGCCCCACCGCTGAGATCTTGGTTGGATCGCCCTGTGTGGACCCTCCCCCTTGACCCATAGCAGTTCAGATTCCAACCTAGACTCTCTAGTGTGTGTGTGTGTGTCTGTCTCTGTCTCTTTCACACACACACACACACACACACACAAACACAGCTTGAGGGGGGTCAGCAAGTCAGACTGCAATCTACAGAGACGAAACAGTTAGCTACATTTAGAGACACGGCCCCAGACGTCTGGAAATGCAGCTGACTGTTTGTTCCCCGCCCCCTCGTAGATGCTGCCTGGCCTGCTGAGTCCCCCCCAGCGTTTTGTAGCATCTGCAGAATCTTTTGTCTTTTTGACCCCGCGGACCCGTTTACCCGCCGTGACCTTTCACGCCCGCCGTTGTCAATGGGACATGGACAGGATGCAGAGCTGGGCTGAGAGGTGGCAGATGGAGTTCAACCCAGAGAAGAGTGAAATGGTTCACTTTGGAAGGTAGAGTACGGGGTTAATGATAGAAGAAACGGAGGTATCTTGGGGTCCAGGCCCACAGATGCTTCTCAAGCTGATGGGGTTGCCAAGAAGGTGTACGGCGTGTTGGCCTCCATTAATTGGATTGAGTTCAAGAGCCACGACATAACGTTGCAGCTCCATAAAACCCTGATTGGACCCCGCTTGGAGTATTCTGTTCGGTTCTGATCGCCTCATTATGGTACGAATGTGGAAGCTTTAGAGAGGAGATTTACCAGGATGCTGCCTGGATTAGAGCGCGTGTCTTATGAGGGTAGGTTGAGTGAGCTAGGGCTTTGTAGCAAAGACAGCTGACGATATGTCAGAATAAAAAAAGAGTTGAAGATTGATGAGAAATGATGCCAGGGCATAGCGACTCGATGAATATAATTGTGGTACATTATTATTTAGAGATACAACATGGGATCCAACGAACCCATGCAATCTGATTAAACCCATGTGACCCATTAACCTGCTAACTCGAATGTCTTGGAATAGTCTCATGAGGAGAACGTGCAAACTCCTGACAGACAGCGGTGGAATTGAACCCTGATCTTCCGAGCACTGGCACTTTTATCTGGGCGCCATGGCGGCTCGCGTGACGCCATCACCGGTCGAGGCATCGGAGCTCGGAGCTCGATTCCGGCACCGTGTGTACGTCCTCCCTCTGGACTGCGTGGGTTTCAGACATCCAAAGTACATTTATTGTCAAAAGTATGGATGCAGTAGACAACCTGAGACTCGTCTTCCACACAGGCAGCCACAAAACAAAGAAACACCATGGAACCCATCCAAAGAGAGACAGCAGGCTGTCTCCCCAGTCTCCCTCTCCCTCCCTCCCTCTCCATACATTCAAAGTGCATTTATACAGGTGGCCCCCATTTTTCGAACGTTCGCTTTACGATAGCTCGCTGTTACGAAAGACCTACGTTAGTACCTGTTTTCGCTAACCAAGGAGGATTTTCGCTTTTTCGAAAAAAGAAGTCTGCTTTATATGTGTGTTTACCATGACCGTGAAGACTTGCGCTCGCTGTCTTCCCAATTTTGATAAGTGAAACTACACTATACATACATTATTTCTACTTTATATAGGCTGTGTATTTATCATATCATTCCTGCTTTTACTATATGTTCGTGTTATTTTAGGTTTTATGTGTTACTTGTTATGATTTGGAAGGTTATTTTTTGGGTCTGGGAACACTCAGAAATTTTTCCCATATAAATTAATGGTAATTGCTTTTTCGCTTTACGACATTTCGGCTTAGAAACCGTTTCATAGGAACTCTCTACCTTCGGATAGTGGGGGAACCTGTATGAAAGTACTGATGCAGTATTCGACCTGAGATTGGTCTTCCCCACAGACAACCTCGGAACAAAGAAACACCACGGGGACCCCATTTAAAGAAAAACACCATCAAACCCCTCCCCCCCCATGCAAAAAAATGTGGAAACGGCAAAAGAGCGAAAACACAAAATTGAGAAGCATATTACAGTTCAGCTCAGTGCTCGTTTTAGCAGGCCGCCCCGATTCAAAAATCTCCCAAAAGTAGTGACAAAAAGCAAGCAATCAGAATGAGAACACATCATGAACCTGAATTAGGGTTCAAGTACACAATCTGCGTCAATTAAACCTTGCCCCACGATAGCGAATTTTCAGTAATTGTCGTCCAGGTGATTCTGCATTTTTCTAGAAGTCTCTCTGCAGACTGAACCCTGACTATGTCCTAGTCATTCCTCTAATCAATGGAATGTCTTGTTGTTCGTATAAGATGGCCACAACTACTTTGTTCTTGGCTTTTTTGTCTTGTTCTTCCCCTTGTAATACATAGAAGGCAGAATATAGAACACTACAGGACGTTACTGGCCCTTCGGCCCACAATGTTGTGCTGACCTTTTAGCCCACTACCTCCAAGAGGACTGCAACCCTGTCGGAGGGTTTGGAGGCTCGCGTGCCTCAGTGATCTGGAGAGCTACGTTGGCTGCAGTCAGGGCCTTGTGCTTTGGCTCTTGGTGGGGTCAGTTGTGCCAAAGGGTAGAGGTCAGAATAAGGGTGGTCCGCCGGCCCTCCAGGTTTGGGGGTTCAGCTTGGGGGCCAACAACCCCGACTGGTCAAACAAAGCTGTTACGGCAACAGCGACGAAGAACCCTTTGACATCCAAGTGCGATGGTGTTCCCGAGTCTGCACCCGAAACTTCCTGACTGGCAGTGAAAACCGAGCTGCTGACACCCAGGACACTGCCAGAGATGGAGAACTCTCATTGCTGTTGTAAATGTCATCTGCGTAACGTGTAGGAGAGAGAGAGATCAATCTCCTACGTAGTCCTCCCTTGTTTTTTAATCATCCGTGTGCCCCACTATGCGTTTCCTAAATGCCCCTAATGTATCTACCTCTGCCCCAAACCCGGCAGGGCGTTCCACACACATGTATCACTCTCTGCGTAAACAAAAACGGCAACACTATATCCCCCCCCCACCAATACTTTCCTCCAATCACCTTAAAAATTATGCCCCCCCGTATTAGCCATTTCCGTCCCGGAGAGAAAAGTCTCTTCCTATCCACTCGATCTTTGCCTCTTATCATCTTGTACACCTCTATCAAGTCAAAAGGAATCCAAGGGGCTACCTTTTCACCCAGAGGGGATTCAGTGTATGGAATGAGCTGCCAGAGGGAAAGGTTAAGGCGGGTACACTAACAGCATTTAAAAAGGTACTTGGGTGGGAAAGGTTGAGAGGGATACGGGCCAAGCGGGCGGGGGGGGGGCAGGCAAAGGAGACTGGTTTGGAAGGCATTCGTGGCCGAGTGGACCAGCTGTTTCTATGTGGTGTTACTCGGTAACTCAAAAGGTCTTTAATTCTTACCGTAATCCGGTACTCGTGCATTCCCTGTTTTATCCAGATGTGGACCTGACCTCTGAGAAGACGGCTCCTTCAACGTCCCCCTGCACCCCCTCCCTCCCCAACGCACGACCTCCACTCGAGTCACCGTGGACGCACAGGCTCCCGCCCGTTGGCTTCGAGAGGAATCTGCCGTACCTCCCACCCCCTCATGGACCCTGGACTCCACAGTGCCTTGCACGGTCCTGGATGATTACAGTGAACCTGCTGCCCCCCCCCCTCAGGAAATATCGTAGGGAAGGCATTTCTTCGGAGCAGATCCTCCATGCCGTACTCTTGCCTCGTTTACACCCTCGAGGGAGGTGGGAGTGAGTCCATTCAGCCCTTTGGGACTGTTCCAGCATCTGCTGCGATCCGGACTGATATCGAGTTCCACACTCTCAGACTGTCTGCCTTCAGAGTTGAAAGTAAATTTGCTGTGGTTACTATGTGCTACCTGAAGGTTCATGTTCTTGCAGGCATTTACAAGGAAATAAAAGAAATGCAACAGAATCTTCAGAAAGAAACTTGTAAACAAGGGCTAACAACGTGGAGTCGGAAGACAAGCTGTGCAAATAAAATAACACAGAGAACGTGAGTTGTAAAGTCTCTTGAAGTTTGTCTGTAGGTCGTAGAATCAGTGCCGTGCCGTGGTGGGTGAAGTTATCCACGCCGGTTCAGGAGCGATGGAGACCTCAAGGTCGGTTTGCCACGCCTGCCACGTAGTGAGCTGCGTGAAGTCCGCGTTAACGACCGGCACACACCCGAGGGTGCGCCGGGGGCAGCCCGCGAGTGCCAGCCACGCGCTGCGTAACGCCTGTTCCTGAACCCGGTGGTGCGGGGCCCAAGGCTTCCGAACCTCCTGCGCGAAGGCGGCAGCGAGACGGGAGCGCGGCCTGGATGGCGGGGGGCCTTGATGACGGGCGCAGCCTCCTTGCGGCAGCGCTTCCGTCTAAGTGTGGTGTGCTGAACGGCGGGGGGGGGGGCTTCGCCTGGAATGAACTGGGTTGCATCCACCGTTTTCTGTAGGCTTTTCCGTTCCTGGGCGTTGGTGTCTCCTGCGGTTAGAAACCTCTTCCCCTCCGTGCATCTGTAGAAACTTGTCGGAGGTTTTGGTGACGCCCTGAAACGTCACGAGCCTTTAAGAAAGTAGAGGTGCTACCGTGTCTCCTTTGTGACAGCGCTCAGCGTGGAGGAATTCAAAGTGCTTGGCTCCGTCCACCTCCAGTCCCCTAATGAGGACTGGCTTCTTCCTCCTGTAGTCGATGATGAATGTTTTGCTTTCGCTGGCACACTGAGCGAGGGGTGATTGAGATTGTGGAGGAGGTGCTGCTGCCAATCCGAACCGACTGGGATCTGCCAGTGAGGAAGTCAAGGAGCCGGTTGCACGGGGGGGGGTCCAGATCTCGGAACGTAGTGATGGATTTCCAGGGAATGACAATATTGGATCTTTCAACGCCGGTGAATAAAAATCCACTCTTTTCAGTTGATTGGGGTGGGGAGGGGTTGATCTTTAAAATGATGAAAGGCCCAAGAAGAAAGCAGGGGTAGCAGCGGGCCATTTGGCCCCTCGAGCATCTGCCGTCAACATGATCGTGGCTGTTCTGTTCTGGGCCCTCTCTTCTGTTCTGGGCCCTCTCTTCTGTGCCAGTCCCCCATTCCCCTCAGTTCCCCAATCGTTCAAAGATTAATTTCCTTCCTCTTTAAAAGCCCCCTTGCCTCTGTTGGGGGGGGGGGTTGTTCTTGTACTGGGGCAGAGGCCCCTGACAGCAGCTCACCAGAGTCCTCTGGCCTGGGCCCGACTTTCCGGTTGTTCCCTAGGCGTTGGCCATCTTCCCCTTCCTCTCCCAGGGATGAGGGCTTTGGAGCTTCAGTTGACATTTCTGGGTTTTTAATGGGATGGAGGTGCTCACCCCATACCCAACCCTCCTTCTTTTGCAACCGGTTTTGGGCCTGTGGCGAGTTCGGGGCGTTGTGGGGCGTGGGGAGGTGAGAATTCCAGAGATTCGCTGGCCCCCTGAGGGGAATTTTCACTGTTTTGGATTCAATGCAGTGGGTCCATGCTGAATCCAGAAAGCAAAGCCATTCTCCTTCTCTGTTTTATGTGAAACCCCCCCCCACCCCCAATGATCCTGTGGCCCCAGCATCTTGTGCATTTTAATATAATCACCCTTTGTTCAAAGTGTATGTCCGATTCCTTTACCCACAGCCCTCCCATCCCAGGACGTTTCAATCGAGTGGACACGGAGAGAATGTTCCCACTTGTGGGGTCAGGCTGATTGGAGGGGTGAGGGTGCAATAGAAGTGTCAATATATATCAGCCGAAAACTCCAGTCGATAAATAAGGGATAAGTGCCTTCTGCCCATAATCTTTGGCGGCCTGACTAATCAAAAACGTAACAACCTCAGCTTCAAATACACCCAATAACTTGGCCTTCCTAGCTGTCTGTAGCAATGAATTCCACAGATTCACCACCCTCTGGCTAAAGAAATTCCTCTTCACCTCCCTTCTAAATGGACGTCTTCCTATTCTGAGGCTGTGCCCTCTGGTCCAGACTCCACCGCTATAGGAAACATACTCCCCACATCCACTCTGTCTGTGTCCTCTGGTCCTAGACTCCCCTCACTATAGGAAACATCCTCTCCACATCCACTCTATCTGTGTCCTCTGGTCCTAGACTCCCCCACTACAGGAAACATCCTCTCCACGTCCACTCTATCTGTGTCCTCTGGTCCTAGACTCCCCCACCATAGGAAACATCCTCTCCACATCCACTCTATCTGTGTCCTCTGGTCCTAGACTCCCCCACCATAGGAAACATCCTCTCCACATCCACTCTATGTGTGTCCTCTGGTCCTAGACTCCCCCACCACAGGAAACATCCTCTCCACATCCACTCTATCTGTGTCCTCTGGTCCTAGACTCCCCCACTATAGGAAACATCCTCTCCACATCCACTCTATCTGTGTCCTCTGGTCCTAGACTCCCCCACCATAGGAAACATCCTCTCCACATCCACTCTATGTGTGTCCTCTGGTCCTAGACTCCCCCACTACAGGAAACATCCTCTCCACATCCACTCTATCTGTGTCCTCTGGTCCTAGACTCCCCCACCATAGGAAACATCCTCTCCACACCCACTCTATCTGTGCCCTCTGGTCCTAGACTCCCCCACTATAGGAAACATCCTCTCCACATCCACTCTGTCTGTGTCCTCTGGTCCTAGACTCCCCCACTACAGGAAACATCCTCTCCACATCCACTCTATCTGTGTCCTCTGTTCCTAGACTCCCCCACTACAGGAAACATCCTCTCCACATCCGCCTTATCTGTGTCCTCTGGTCCTAGGCTCCCCCACTATAGGAAACATCCTCTCCACAACCACTCTATCTGTGTCCTCTGGTCCTCGACTCCCCCACTACAGGAAACATCCTCTCCACATCCACTCTATCTGTGTCCTCTGGTCCTAGACTCCCCCACTATAGGAAACATCCTCTCCACACCCACTCTATCTGTGTCCTCTGGTCCTAGACTCCCCCACTATAGGAAACATCCTCTCCACATCCACTCTATCTGTGTCCTCTGGTCCTAGACTCCCCCACTACAGGAAGCATCCTCTCCACATCCACTCTATCTGTGTCCTCTGGTCCTAGACTCCCCCACTACAGGAAACATCCTCTCCACATCTGCTCTATTCACTATTTGATTGGTTTCAAAGAGATTCCCTCCCTCACCCCCACATTCTTCTAAATTCCAGCAAGTACAGACCCAGAGCCATCAAATGCTCCTCATACTTTAACCCTTTCGTTCCCAGGATTGTCCCCGTGAACACCCTCTGGACGCTTTCTAATGCCAGCTCATCTTTTCGTTGATAAGGGGTCCAAAAGCTGCCCACAGTGCTTCCAAGCCCGGCCTGACCAATGCCTTATAAAGTCTCGGCATTACCTCCTTCCTCTTACAGTTGCGCTCCTCTCAGGTGTGGGTTCCCTGAAACTTCCTCACTGGGTCCGAGCACAGAACCCAGCGCGCGTGCAGAATCGGGAGAACGGGGATGATGGGAATTGTAAGGAGCCACACAACACGACGGTAGATTTTATTTATTTACTCTTTCTGGCGAAGGCAGAGTGGGTGGGTGGGGTTGGGCTGATGACTCGATCCCTGTGGACCCAGGTCTCCACCTCATGCTGTCTGAGTCTCCTGGACCGGGTAGCCGTCTGCAAGAGAAGAGAACGGGATCACCCTGGTCATAAACGTCCCGGGCTGCACAGCACCCCCTCCCCATCTCCCCCGTCCCCACCCCTTGCCATTACAGAGGACTGCCACCCAGAGCGGTTCGCCCCATCGGTATAAAACCACGAGGGGCAGCGTCGTAAAGATTAAAGTTCAGAACGTGTCGCTTTGCGTCAACCGCCAACACCGTCCGAGGAAGGGCTGAGGGCAGCCCGCAAGTGTCGCCGTGCGTCCGGCGCCAACGCTGCGTGGCCACAAGTCCCTAACGTTCACCCGTATGTCTTTGGGACGTGGGAGGGAACCGGAGCACCCGGAGGAGACTCGCGGAGAGAACGCACAAGCTCCTTACAGACGACAGCGGCTATTGAACCCAGATCGCTGGCGCAGTGAAGCGTTACGCTAACCGCGCTATGCTCCGAGGAGTGAGTGAGGTGTGACTCGCATACGGAACCAGCTGGGGAGTGGGGAAGTCCTCAGATCCCAAAGGTATACGGGTTACCACTAGGGACTTTTTTTTTAGATTATGGGGACACTCAGTCCTCATTTATTGTCATTTAGAAATGCATGCATTAAAAAATGATACAATGTTCCTCCAGTATGATATCACAAGAAAAACGCAATACAGACCAAGACTAAAACTGACAAAAACCACATAATTATAACATATAGTTACAACAGTGCAAAGCAATACCGTAATTTGATAAAGAGCAGACCATGGGCACGGTAAAAAAAAGTCTCAAAGTCCCGATAGCCCCATCATCTCACGCAGACGGTAGAAGGAAGAAACTCTTCCTGCAATGAGCTTCCAGCGCCGCAAACTTGCCGATGCAGCACCCTGGAAGCACCCGACCACAGTGCGACTCTCAGTCCCTCCGAAAACTTCGAGCCTCCGACACCGAGCACCATCTCTGCCGAGCGCTTCGACCCCGGCCCCGGCAACAGGCAACAGGCAAAGCCGAGGACTCGGGGCCTTCCCCTCCGGAGATTCCGGATCGCACAGTAGCAGCGGCAGTGAAGCGAACATTTCAGAAGTTTCACCAGATGATCCTCTGTGCTTCTCACGTCAGTCTCCATCAAATCAGGATTGTGCACGGCTTCCGACTTAACAGATTACGGATATTCATCACCGGAGAGGTCACGCGTGCTGCCATCTTCTCCTCCTTGTGGGCTCTTATGGTTGATGAGCCAGAAAGAGGGAGGGTCATATCGTGTGAGGGGGAGAAAAGGCCATTCAGCCCAACTCACCCATGCTGGAAAAAATGCCCATTTGAACCAGTCCCATTTGCCAGCGTTTGGCCCATATCCCTCTAAACCTTTCCTATTTCTGTACCTGTCTTTTAAGTGTGAGTAATGTACCTGTCTTCAGTGCTGCCCTCCAGTGCGCTCGGCGGAAGAGGAGTTGGATTGCGTTCGTCTGCGGCTGCACTAACATGCGATGAGCCAGCTCCTTCCCCTTCCTCCCACCGTTTTATTCTGTCACCTTTCCCCCGCCCCCCCACCTTCTCAGTCCTGAAGGAGAGTCTCGACCCGAAACATCGACTGTTGATTCTTTTCCGCAGATGCTGCCTGACCTGCTGAGTTCCTCCAGCATTTTGTCTGTGTTGCTTGTGATGGGGAATGCTGCTCCATCAGTCCTAGTGCCGTGACATTCAGGAACTTGGGCAACATACTTATTTTTTGTGACTGTTTTTCTGCTTTTGTAACCTACATGTGCCATGCGTGACTGTTGGTGTTGTGTTTTGCACCTGTTTCGGATTAGTCGTATTCAAGTGTGTGCTCGAATGGCAATTAAGTTTCAACCAAACCACTTCCCCTGGCTGTTTCTTTCATGTGTGCACCACCCTGTGGGTGAAGAAGTTGCCCCTCGGGTTCATCTTAAAACCTTCCCCTCAAACCAATCCCTTCTTGATTGTTGGGGCTTGGCAGCGGCTGGTTTGGAACCCTGAGACAAGTCGAGTTTTAATTGAACCCCTATCGTCAAGGACCCCCAACACCCTTTTCTCGCTGTTGCCATGAGGAAGGAGGTACAGGAGCCTCAGGTCCCACACCACCAGGTTCGGAAACAGATACTACCCTACAACCATCAGGCTCCTGAACCAGAGTGGATAACTTCACTCACCTCAACTCTGAACTGATTCCACAACCCACAGACTTACTTTCAAGTGCTCTTTACAACTCATGTTCTCAGTATTATTTATTATTCACCTACTAATTTTTTTTTTGTAATTGCACAGTTCGCTGCCTTTTGCACATTGGTTGTTTGTCTGGGCCCTGCACACGTAGCACACGGTCCCACTGATGTGGATCCCCAGCGATGGGTAAATAGCACCACTGCCTCGGGAGAGACGAAGGCTACGGGAGTAAAACCCAGACAGCAAATCCGGAGTGGAGCCCCTGAGGCGGCCGGACGTCACTGAACATCCTTCCGGCAGCTCCTGCAGCCGAGCTGGTGACAGACGTATTGCTTCATAAGCTGCCTTTTTTTAATAGTACAGCACAGTACAGGCCCTTCAGCCCACAATGTTGTGCCGACCCTCAAACCCTGCCTCCCATATAAGCCCCCACCTTAGATTCCTCCATATACCTGTCTAGTAGTCTCTTAAACTTCACTAGTGTATCTGCCTCCACCGCTGACTCAGGCAGTGCATTCCACGCACCAACCACTCTCTGAGTAAAAATCCTTCCTCTAATATTCCCCTTGAACTTCCCATCCCTTACCTTAAAGTTATGTCCTCTTGTACTGAACAGTGGTGCCCTGGGGAAGAGGTGCTGGCTGTCCACTCTATCTATTCCTCTTATTATCTTGTACACCTCTATCATGTCTCCTCTCATCCTCCTTCTCTCCAAAGAGTAAAGCCCTAACTCCCTTAATCTCTGATCATAATGCATACTCTCTAAACCAGGCAGCATCCTGGTAACTCTCCTCTGTACCCTTCCCAATGCTTCCACATCCTTCCTATAGTGAGGCGACCAGAACTGGACACAGTACTCCAAGTGTGACCTAACCAGAGTTTTATAGAGCTGCATCGTTACATCGCGACTCTTAAACTCTATCCCTCGATAACAGCCCATAAACTTTCTTAACTACCTATCCACCTGTGAGGCAACTTTCAGGGATCTGTGGACATGTACCCCCAGATCCCTCTCCTCCTCCACACTACCGAGTATCCTGCCATTTACTTTGTATATACAGAATACTTTGTACTCTGCCTTGGAGTTTGTCCTTTCAAAGTGTACCACCTCACACTTCTCCGGGTTGAACTCTATCTGCCACTTCTCAGCCCACTTCTGCATCCTATCAATGTCTCTCTGCAATCTTCGACAGTCCTCTACACTATCTACAACAGCACTAACCTTTGAGTCGTCTGAAAACGTGCCTGCCCACCCTTCTACCCCCACATCCAGGTCGTTAATAAAAATCACAAAAATCCTTTGGACTACACCGGTGAGGCCGAGAGGGGGATCTTGACGACTGGGCATCTCAGGATCTCCATACCTTCCGACCAGGCTGGTGATGAGGATCATCGTCACCCATTGTCCTCCGAGGCGACAGATGCTTTGTGTAACACACACAAAAATTGCTGGTGAACGCAGCAGGCCAGGCAGCATCTCTAGGAAGAGGTACAGTCGACGTTTCGGGCTGGGACCCTTCGTCAGGACGAACTGAAGGAAGAGTTAGTAAGAGATTTGAAAGTTGGAGGGGGAGGGGGAGATCCAAAATGATAGGAGAAGACGGGAGGGGGAGGGATGGAGCCAAGAGCTGGATAGTTGATCGGCAAAAGGGGTACGAGGCTGGAGAAGGGAGAGGATCATGGGACAGGAACTCTAGGGAGAAAGAAAGGGGGAAGGAGAGCCCAGTGGATGGAGAGCACGCAAGGAGATGCTTTGTGTGTATCTTTTCATTGATTCTATAGTTTACCTTTCTATTTACTGTCAATGCCCGCAAGAAAGCAAATCTCAGGGTAGTATATGGTGACATATACATACTTTGATTATAAATTTATGATCAAGTTATTTATTGATAATAAATTTACTTAGAACTTCGATCGCCGGCGCCAGTGCTGTGAAGCGTTACGCCAGCCGTTCCACCCGGTGAGTTCCAGAGATCAAACACTGGCTGGGTCACCGTGGTAGTGCCGCATTATTACAGCAGGGGGCGTTGAAGAGTTCCAGTCCGCTGTTCAGGTTCGATTCCCGCCACTGACTGTAAGGAGTTTGTACGTTCTCCCCGTGACCGCGTGGGTTTCCTCTGGGTGCTCCGGTTTCCTCCCACACTCCAAAGACGTACCGGCTGGTAGGTTAATTGGTTAGTTAAACGCGACCAAAGCAGCACTCCCAAAATGCTGAAGGAACTCAGCAGGCCAGGCAGAAAGCAGTAAACAGTCGACGTTTCAGGCCGAGACCCTTCATAATTAGGCTGGGGTTAAATAGGTGGCGTGGCCCATTGGGCCAGGAGGGGCTGTTCCACGCTGTATCTCGAGAGTCCGCCCCCCCCCCCCGCTCACCTGAAACCGGCTCCTCTTTGAGATGCCCTGCCCGAGGCTGTCCTCTGCATTCCGGAGGGAGCTGGGCTGTACCTCGAAGAAGCAGTCGACGGTCTCGTTCAGCATGGTGTTCTGCATCTGGAACAGGTACAGCTGGTGCTCGATGGCCCCCAGCAGCTGGAAACAGTAGAATACCAGCATCTTCTCCCTATGAGGCAGGGGCACCGGACAGTGAGAGGAGGTGAGGGGTTCCTTCCCCATCCCACCAGCATCGTCTCCCTATGAGGCAGGGGCACCGGACAGTGAGAGGAGGTGAGGGGTTCCTTCCCCATCCCACCAGCATCGTCTCCCTGTGGGGCAGGGGCACCAGACAGTGAGGGGAGGGGTATCCCACCCTGAATCCCCCACCAGTCCCATCGCTGGATCCCATACTGCCAAGTGCACTCGTTAGTAGAGTACCCTTCAGGATAGTGAAGTATGAAGAGAATTCTTACTTCTCAAGCTCATTCCTTCAAACTCCCAATGGGAGCCCACCCCTTCCCATTCACTCCCACCATCCACACTCCCAATGGGACCCCACTCATTCCCATTCACTCCCACCGTCCACACTCCCAATGGGACCCCACCCCTTCCCATTCACTCCCACCATCCACATTCCCAATGGGACCCCACCCATTCCCATTCACTCCCACCGTCCACACTCCCAATGGGACCCCACCCCTTCCCATTCACTCCCAACATCCACACTCCCAATGGGACCCCACCCATTCCCATTCACTCCCACCGTCCACACTCCCAATGGGACCCCACCCCTTCCCATTCACTCTCACTGCCCACACTCCCAATGGGACCCACCCCTTCCCATTCACTCCCACCATCCATATCCCAGTACTCCCACCTCGCTGCCTCCCACAATGCAGGACAGCGGTCAGAGTTAGAGAGGGGCGCTTTAAGCTCGGGCTCGCTGCCGGTCTCTGTGAAAATCTTTATCCCTGTGGTCATCATCTCCACCCACCCCACTCACCTCTAACCCCCCCTCACCCATCCACCTCTACCCCTCCGACCACCGACCCCACCCACCTCTACCCCTCCAACCCACCGACCCAGCTCTCCCCCTCCTCGCACACACTGCCTCCTACCTGGCTGCGTGTGTGTGGCTGTTGTAGTGTTCATCAATGACCCTCATCAGGAACATCTCGTTATCTTCTCTCGCACTGTTCATCTCACCCTCTGCCAGGATCACAAACACCAACGGCGTGTGAGGAGCCGCTCTCCCAGCCACACCGACACTCCCACCGCGTGACATAGGGGCAGCATTAGGCCATTCATCCCGTCGAGTGATCTGCCGTTCCATCATGGCTGATTTATTACCCATCTCAACCCCATTCTCCTGCCTTCTCCCTTGACTAATCAAGAACCTATCAACCTCCACTTTAACTATACCCAATGACTTGGCCTCCACAGCCATCTGTGGCAATGAATTCCACAGATTCACCACCCTCTGGCTAAAGAAATTGCTCCTCATCTCTGGGTGGTAAGGAAAGCTTTTGGCACGTTGGCCTACATAAATCAATGTATTGAGTATAGAAGATGGGATGTTATGTTGAAGTTCCATAAGACATTGGTGAAGCCTAATTTGGAGTATAGTGTGCAGTTCTGCTCACTTACCCACAGGAAAGAGGTAAATAAGATTGAAAGAGCATAGAGAAAATTTACAAGGATGTTGCCTGGTCTGGAGGACCTGAGTTATAAGGAAAGATTGAATAGAACTTTATTTCTTGGAACGTAGAAGATTTGAGAGGAGATTTGATAGAGATAGGGTAAATGCAAGCAGGCTTTTTCAACTAAGATTGGGTGGGACTACAACCAGAGGTCAGGGGTTAAGAGTGAAAGGTGAAAAAGTTTAAGGGGAACATGAGGGGAAACTTCTTCACTGTGTGGAACAAGCTGCCAGCACAAGTGGTGTGTGCGAGCTCGATTTCAACGTTTGAGAGAAGTTTGGATAGGTACACGGATGGTAGGGGTCTGGAGGGTTGTGGTCCCAGTGCAGGTCGATGGGAGTGGGCAGTTGAGTGGACTAGATGGGCCAAAGGGCCTGTTTTTCTGCTGTACTTTTCTAAGACTCTGTTCTAAAGGGACGTCCTTGTATTCTGAAGCTTTGTCCTCTGATCCTAGACTCCCCCACGATAGGAAACATCCTCTCCACATCCATTCTATCTGTGTCCTCTGGTCCTAGACTCCCCCACTATAGGAAACATCCTCTCCACATCCACTCTATCTGTGTCCTCTGGTCCTAGACTCCCTCACTATAGGAAACATCCTCTCCACATCCACTCTATCTGTGTCCTCTGGTCCTAGACTCCCCCACTATAGGAAACATCTTCTGCACATCCACTCTATCTGTGTCCTCTGGTCCTAGACTCCCCCACTATAGGAAACATCCTCTCCACATCCACTCTATCTGTGTCCTCTGGTCCTAGACTCCCCCACTACAGGAAACATCCTCTCCACATCCACTCTGCCTAGGTCTTTCCATATCTCAGAGGTTTCAATGGAAACTTGGCATTATTTTTTGATTACTATAGAAGTTTCTTGCAAACTACAGTTCAACAGTGTTACACAGAGACCAAGTCAGAAAAAAAGATCAGCTTTATTTGTCACGCGTGCATCGAAACACACAGTGAAATGCATTGTTTGCACTAACGACCAGCACAGTCCGAGGCCGTGCTGGGGG
Organism: Mobula hypostoma; assembly: GCF_963921235.1. Classification (NCBI taxonomy): domain Eukaryota; kingdom Metazoa; phylum Chordata; class Chondrichthyes; order Myliobatiformes; family Myliobatidae; genus Mobula; species Mobula hypostoma. Next base: position 6,792,558 of record NC_086126.1, on the reverse strand, counting down.
CAGCCTGCAAGAGAAGCCGGGCTTCTGGCACGGACATACCATGCCCACAACCCGAACCGGACTGTGGGAGCTAACCGCGGCACCCGGAGGAATCCCACGCGGTCACGGGGAGAATGTACAAACTCCTTACAGACAGTGGTAGGAATTGAACCCCGATCGGTGTTCACTGACAGTGTACGGCCACGCCAATTGCCACCCTTGTCTCCAATGGGTCTCGGGTCAGAAGATTGCGTTTTAAAGGGCTTTTACATGGAGGGCGGTTAATAACGGGGAAATCGGTACGTGTACACCTTACAACTCTAGCGGCCAAGATCGGGGTCTAAAGGCCCACGGATTAGTAAGCTGAGAGCATGCTATGTTAGAACCAGAAAGTCTTCAAAAAGGCAGCGTCCATCATTAAGGACCCCCACCACCCAGGACATGCCCTCTTCTCATTGCTACCATCAGGGAGGAGGTACAGGAGCCTGAAGACACACACTCAACGATTCAGGAACAGCTTCTTCCCCTCTGTCATCCCATTTCACCCATGAACACTACCTCACTATCTGTTTTTTATTTATTTTTAATATATATTTCTTATTGGAGTTTATAGTTTTTTTTATTGTGTATTGCACTGTACTGCTGCCGCAAAATGACAAATTTCACGGTGATACTGAACCTGATTCTGATCTCTGATTCGGAAAGTGTGGTGACACTTCCCTCCTCGGACTGTGGCGGTCCTGTCCGACCAGCCGGCGTGGGGGGGTCGGCAACACGTCATCCTCTGGCTTGGATCGGGAGCACGTGGGAAGATGGGAGAGGTGCACTTGCGCAGCGGGCCCCAACCACCGGGCCGCGAGGAAACGATACGAGTCAGCTGCACCTTTCCTCATTCCCTGTCACGCCCTGTTGAACTTGAACATAGGGTTGCCAACTGTCCCGTATCTGCCGGGACATCCCGTATATTGGGCTAAATTGGTTTGTCCCATACGGGACCCCCTTTGTCCCGTATTTCCCCCGCTAAGGTAGAGCGTTCCTATGAAACTGTTCATAAGCCGAAATGGCGTGAAGCAAAGAAGCAATTACCATTAATTTACATGGGAAAAATTTCTGAGTGTTCCCAGACCCAAAAAAATAACCTACCAAATCATACCAAATAACACATATTAAACCGGTCCGTGGTGCAAAAAAGGTTGGGGACCCCTGCACTTGCAGTTTGACTGGGGTGGGGCGGAACAGATACCCTTATACTTGTCAGCCACGATGGAATGGGAAGACTCGATGGGCTGAATGGCCTGATTATGCTCCTATGCCTTATGGTCTCACATACTTAGGTACGCTCAGTGGCTTCTTCAGTAGATATCTCCTGTGCTCCCCTAGCTCAACCACTTCAAGGTTTGACGTGCTGTGCGTTCGGAGATGCTGTTCTGCATGCCACTACTGGTTATTTGAGTTACTGTCGCCTCCCCGTCAGCTTGAACCAGTCTGGCCGTTCACCTCCGACCCCCCCTCACTAACAAAACATTTTCGCCCACAGAGCTGCCACTCCCTGGATGTTTCCCTGTTTTTCACACACCGTTCCCTATAAACTCCAGAGACATGAAAATCCCAGGAAATCAGCGGTTTCTGAGATGCTCAAATCACGCCATCTGGCGCCAACGATCGTTCCACGGTCACAGTCACTTGGATCGCTTTGTTTCCCCATTCTGATGTTTGGTCTGAACAACTGAACCTCTTGACCGTGTCTGCATGCTTTTATGCATTGAGTTGCTGCCACGTGATTGGCTGATTATAGATATTTGTAATAACGAGCAGGTGTACTGGGCTACCTAATAAAGTGGCCACTGATTAAATGTCTGACTCCCCCACCCCTCCCTGTCACCCAGCTGTGCTGAACCAACCAACAGGAAGGGTCTCTGCTCTCCCCTCGCCAGACCTTTGTCTGCGGCGTCCGTGAATTCATCCAACAGACTGTTCTTCTCGTCCAGCGACTCCTGCAAACACACGATGGGTGACATCACAATTCTGTGTTTTACTCGGAGATACAGCGCGGTACCAGCCCCTTCTGACCGCCGTTCCCCCGAGCCGTGTGACGCAAATGCTCCTGCGCATGTAGCCGTCGTCGCCAAGCCGCCGGAATAAAGAAAGACAAGAAAAAGTTTACGAAAGGTGAAAGATTTCCTTTTAATACTGTTTTTTGTTATCAATTAATAAATTTAATCAAAAATATGTGATTTTTCAATTTTCATTCTAAATATTCAAAGTGAATATTACAAAAAAAAACAGATTTAAGTTGCTGCACAGTTTTCAGGCCATGTAACAGTTTCCCGCTCAGGGCAATAGTGCAGCTGTGGAAAAACTTAGAGCAAACGTTGCTTCTGCTTGCCCAAAACATAGGTGACCTCTTGACATCTTGACACCAAGGAGGCTGGGAGTCTCTTGCTAACAGTCCCTTTCCCTTCCTCTCTGGCCAAGACCCTGACACGTGACTGGCTTCCCCCAACTGACCCCAAGGGTCAGTGCATGGACCCCTCTCCTCCCCATCCAAAAGCACCCAACAGTCCCACAGTATCCGTCAGGGAGACGTTCATCTGGGACTCTGCGGGGCAGAGAATTTTGGAGTCCACGTGGAAATTGTCCCGATCACAGGCTTCCCTCCCCAATACCGGCTGACCCTCACGCACCAGAGCCATGAAGGTGCAGGGCAGAATGTGGGGTCCGTCCCCAGAACCCACGGTGTGGGGTCTACTCTCACCTTCCGCTTCTTGGCTTCGTTCTGCTGGTTGATTATCAGCTGGAAGTTGTCGACCAGGATAGCGATGAAAAGCCTGAAACACAAGGAATCTGGATCAGGTGCTGTGTCCAACCCCAGGACTCCCAGGCTGAAGGTAATCCAGGTCGGGGGCTGTGGCCAACCCCAGGACCCTCTGGTCTTCTGTTAACCTGAGCAGCTCGCACTGGAGGAGCATCTCTGTTGGCAAGTGATGCCAGTGGACAGTGTCTCCTCTGCCGGAGGGCAGAGTTCACTGAAGTTCAGAGCTTTTACATAGAGTGGGAATAGTGGGATCCCATTGGGAGTGAATGGGAAGAGTGGGATCCCATTGGGAGTGTGAACAGTGGGAGTGATGGGGTCCCATTGGGAGTGTGGACGGTGGGAGTGAATGGGAAGGGGTGGATCCCATTGGGAGTGCGGACAGTGGGAGTGAATGGGAAGGGGTGGATCCCATTGGGAGTGTGGACGGTGGGAGTGAATGGGAAGGGGTGGAATCCCATTGGGAGTGTGGACGGTGGGAGTGAATGGGAAGGGGTGGGTCCCATTGGGAGTGTGGACGGTGGGAGTGAATGGGTAGGGGTGGATCCCATTGGGAGTGTGGACGGTGGGAGTGAATGGGAAGGGGTGGGTCCCATTGGGAGTGTGGACGGTGGGAGTGAATGGGAAGGGGTGGGTCCCATTGGGAGTGTGGACGGTGGGAGTGAATGGGAAGGGGTGGGTCCCATTGGGAGTGTGGACGGTGGGAGTGAATGGGTAGGGGTGGGTCCCATTGGGAGTGTGGATGGTGGGAGTGAATGGGAAGGGGTGGATCCCATTGGGAGTGTGGATGGTGGGAGTGAATGGGAAGGGGTGGGTCCCATTGGGAGTGTGGACGGTGGGAGTGAAAGGGAAGGGGTGGATCCCATTGGGAGTGTGGATGGTGGGAGTGAATGGGAAGGGGTGGGTCCCATTGGGAGTGTGGACGGTGGGAGTGAATAGGAAGGGGTGGGGTCCCATTGGGAGTGTGGACGGTGGGAGTGAATGGGAAAGGGTGGATCCCACTGGGAGTGTGGACGGTGGGAGTGAATGGGAAGGGGTGGGTCCCATTGGGTGTGTGGACAGTGGGAGTGAATGGGAAGGGGTGGGTTCCATTGGGAGTGTGGACAGTGGGAGTGAATGGGAAGGGATGGATCCCATTGGGAGTGTGGACGGTGGGAGTGAATGGGAAGGGGTGGGTCCCATTAGGAGTGTGGACGGTGGGAGTGAATGTGAAGGGGTGGGTCCCATTGGGAGTGTGGACGGTGGGAGTGAATGGGAAGGGGTGGGTCCCATTGGGACTGTGGACGGTGGGAGTGAATGGGAAGGGGTGGATCCCATTGGGATTGTGGATGGTGGGAGTGAATGGGAAGGGGTGGGTCCCATTGGGAGTGTGGACGGTGGGAGTGAATGGGAAAGGGTGGATCCCACTGGGACTGTGGACGGTGGGAGTGAATGGGAAGGGGTGGGTTCCATTGGGAGTGTGGACAGTGGGAGTGAATGGGAAGGGATGGATCCCATTGGGAGTGTGGACGGTGGGAGTGAATGGGAAGGGGTGGGTCCCATTAGGAGTGTGGACGGTGGGAGTGAATGGGAAGGGGTGGGTCCCATTGGGAGTGTGGACGGTGGGAGTGAATGGGTAGGGGTGGATCCCATTGGAAGTGTGGACGGTGGGAGTGAATGGGAAGGGGTGGGTCCCATTGGGAGTGTGGACGGTGGGAGTGAATGGGAAGGGGTGGATCCCATTGGGAGTGTGGATGGTGGGAGTGAATGGGAAGGGGTGGGTCCCATTGGGAGTGTGGACGGTGGGAGTGAATGGGAAGGGACGGGTCCCATTGGGAGTGTGGATGGTGGGAGTGAATGGGAAGGGGTGGGCCCCATTGGGAGTGTGTACGGTGGGTGTGAATGGGAAGGGATGGGTCCCATTGGGAGTGTGGACGGTGGGAGTGAATGGGAAGGGGTGGGTCCCATTGGGAGTGTGTACGGTGGGTGTGAATGGGAAGGGATGGGTCCCATTGGGAGTGTGGACGGTGGGAGTGATTGGGAAGGGATGGGTCCCATTGGGAGTGTGGACAGTGGGACTGAATGGGAAGGGGTGGGTCCCATTGGGAGTGTGGACAGTGGGAGTGAATGGGAAAGGGTGGATCCCACTGGGAGTGTGGACGGTGGGAGTGAATGGGAAGGGGTGGGTCCCATTGGGAGTGTGGACAGTGGGAGTGAATGGGAAGGGGTGGGTTCCATTGGGAGTGTGGACAGTGGGAGTGAATGGGAAGGGATGGGTCCCATTGGGAGTGTGGACGGTGGGAGTGAATGGGAAGGAAGTGGGGTCCCACAGGGAGTGCGGACAGTAGGAGTGAATGGGAAGGGGTGGGTCCCATTGGGAGTGTGTACGGTGGGTGTGAATGGAAAGGGATGGGTCCCATTGGGAGTGTGGACAGTGGGAGTGAATGGGAAGGGGTGGATCCCATTGGGAGTGTGGACGGTGGATGTGAATGGGAAGGGATGGGTCCCATTGGGAGTGTGGATGGTGGGAGTGAATGGGAAGGGGTGGGTCCCATTGGGAGTGTGTACGGTGGGTGTGAATGGGAAGGGATGGGTCCCATTGGGAGTGTGGACGGTGGGAGTGAATGGGAAGGGGTGGGTCCCATTGGGAGTGTGTACGGTGGGTGTGAATGGGAAGGGATGGGTCCCATTGGGAGTGTGGACGGTGGGAGTGAATGGGAAGGGATGGGTCCCATTGGGAGTGTGGACAGTGGGAGTGAATGGGAAGGGGTGGGTCCCATTGGGAGTGTGGACAGTGGGAGTGAATGGGAAAGGGTGGATCCCACTGGGAGTGTGGACGGTGGGAGTGAATGGGAAGTGGTGGGTCCCATTGGGAGTGTGGACAGTGGGAGTGAATGGGAAGGGGTGGGTTCCATTGGGAGTGTGGACAGTGGGAGTGAATGGGAAGGGATGGGTCCCATTGGGAGTGTGGACAGTGGGAGTGAATGGGAAGGGGTGGATCCCATTGGGAGTGTGGACGGTGGGTGTGAATGGGAAGGGATGGGTCCCATTTAGAGTGTGGACGGTGGGAGTGAATGGGAAGGGGTGGGTCCCATTGGGAGTGTGGACGGTGGGTGTGAATGGGAAGGGATGGGTCCCATTGGGAGTGTGGACGGTGGGAGTGAATGGGAAGGGGTGGGTCCCATTGGGAGTGTGTACGGTGGGTGTGAATGGGAAGGGATGGGTCCCATTGGGAGTGTGGACGGTGGGAGTGAATGGGAAGGGATGGGTCCCATTGGGAGTGTGGACAGTGGGAGTGAATGGGAAGGGGTGGATCCCCTTGGGAGTGTGGACGGTGGGAGTGAATGGGAAGGGGTGGATCCCATTGGGAGTGTGGACGGTGGGTGTGAATGGGAAGGGATGGGTCCCATTGGGAGTGTGGACGGTGGGAGTGAATGGGAAGGGGTGGGTCCCATTGGGAGTGTGGACAGTGGGAGTGAATGGGAAGGGGTAGATCCCATTGGGAGTGTGGACGGTGGGAGTGAATGGGAAGGGGTGGATCCCATTGGGAGTGTGGACGGTGGGTGTGAATGGGAAGGGATGAGTCCCATTGGGAGTGTGGACGGTGGGAGTGAATAGGAAGGGGTGGGTCCCATTTGGAGTGTGTACGGTGGGTGTGAATGGGAAGGGATGGGTCCCATTGGGAGTGTGGACGGTGGGAGTGAATGGGAAGGGGTGGGTCCCATTGGGAGTGTGTACGGTGGGTGTGAATGGGAAGGGATGGGTTCCATTGGGAGTGTGGACGGTGGGAGTGAATGGGAAGGGATGGGTCCCATTGGGAGTGTGGACAGTGGGAGTGAATGGGAAGGGGTGGGTCCCATTGGGAGTGTGGACAGTGGGAGTGAATGGGAAAGGGTGGATCCCACTGGGAGTGTGGACGGTGGGAGTGAATGGGAAGGGGTGGGTCCCATTGGGAGTGTGGACAGTGGGAGTGAATGGGAAGGGGTGGGTTCCATTGGGAGTGTGGACAGTGGGAGTGAATGGGAAGGGATGGGTCCCATTGGGAGTGTGGACGGTGGGAGTGAATGGGAAGGAAGTAGGGTCCCACAGGGAGTGCGGACAGTAGGAGTGAATGGGAAGGGGTGGGTCCCATTGGGAGTGTGGACGGTGGGAGTGAATGGGAAGGGGTGGATCCCATTGGGAGTGTGGACGGTGGGTGTGAATGGGAAGGGATGAGTCCCATTGGGAGTGTGGACGGTGGGAGTGAATGGGAAGGGGTGGGTCCCATTTGGAGTGTGTACGGTGGGTGTGAATGGGAAGGGATGGGTCCCATTGGGAGTGTGGACGGTGGGAGTGAATGGGAAGGGGTGGGTCCCATTGGGAGTGTGTACGGTGGGTGTGAATGGGAAGGGATGGGTCCCATTGGGAGTGTGGACGGTGGGAGTGAATGGGAAGGGATGGGTCCCATTGGGAGTGTGGACAGTGGGAGTGAATGGGAAGGGGTGGGTCCCATTGGGAGTGTGGACAGTGGGAGTGAATGGGAAGGGGTGGGTCCCATTGTGAGTGTGGACAGTGGGAGTGAATGGGAAGGGGTGGGTCCCATTGGGAGTGTGGACAGTGGGAGTGAATGGGAAAGGGTGGATCCCACTGGGAGTGTGGACGGTGGGAGTGAATGGGAAGGGGTTGGTCCCATTGGGAGTGTGGACAGTGGGAGTGAATGGGAAGGGGTGGGTTCCATTGGGAGTGTGGACAGTGGGAGTGAATGGGAAGGGATGGGTCCCATTGGGAGTGTGGACAGTGGGAGTGAATGGGAAGGGGTGGATCCCATTGGGAGTGTGGACGGTGGGTGTGAATGGGAAGGGATGGGTCCCATTGGGAGTGTGGACGGTGGGAGTGAATGGGAAGGGGTGGGTCCCATTGGGAGTGTGGACGGTGGGTGTGAATGGGAAGGGATGGGTCCCATTGGGAGTGTGGACGGTGGGAGTGAATGGGAAGGGGTGGGTCCCATTGGGAGTGTGTACGGTGGGTGTGAATGGGAAGGGATGGGTCCCATTGGGAGTGTGGACGGTGGGAGTGAATGGGAAGGGATGGGTCCCATTGGGAGTGTGGACAGTGGGAGTGAATGGGAAGGGGTGGATCCCCTTGGGAGTGTGGACGGTGGGAGTGAATGGGAATGGGTGGATCCCATTGGGAGTGTGGACGGTGGGTGTGAATGGGAAGGGATGGGTCCCATTGGGAGTGTGGACGGTGGGAGTGAATGGGAAGGGGTGGGTCCCATTGGGAGTGTGGACAGTGGGAGTGAATGGGAAGGGGTAGATCCCATTGGGAGTGTGGACGGTGGGAGTGAATGGGAAGGGGTGGATCCCATTGGGAGTGTGGACGGTGGGTGTGAATGGGAAGGGATGAGTCCCATTGGGAGTGTGGACGGTGGGAGTGAATAGGAAGGGGTGGGTCCCATTTGGAGTGTGTACGGTGGGTGTGAATGGGAAGGGATGGGTCCCATTGGGAGTGTGGACGGTGGGAGTGAATGGGAAGGGGTGGGTCCCATTGGGAGTGTGTACGGTGGGTGTGAATGGGAAGGGATGGGTTCCATTGGGAGTGTGGACGGTGGGAGTGAATGGGAAGGGATGGGTCCCATTGGGAGTGTGGACAGTGGGAGTGAATGGGAAGGGGTGGGTCCCATTGGGAGTGTGGACAGTGGGAGTGAATGGGAAAGGGTGGATCCCACTGGGAGTGTGGACGGTGGGAGTGAATGGGAAGGGGTGGGTCCCATTGGGAGTGTGGACAGTGGGAGTGAATGGGAAGGGGTGGGTTCCATTGGGAGTGTGGACAGTGGGAGTGAATGGGAAGGGATGGGTCCCATTGGGAGTGTGGACGGTGGGAGTGAATGGGAAGGAAGTAGGGTCCCACAGGGAGTGCGGACAGTAGGAGTGAATGGGAAGGGGTGGGTCCCATTGGGAGTGTGGACGGTGGGAGTGAATGGGAAGGGGTGGATCCCATTGGGAGTGTGGACGGTGGGTGTGAATGGGAAGGGATGAGTCCCATTGGGAGTGTGGACGGTGAGAGTGAATGGGAAGGGGTGGGTCCCATTTGGAGTGTGTACGGTGGGTGTGAATGGGAAGGGATGGGTCCCATTGGGAGTGTGGACGGTGGGAGTGAATGGGAAGGGGTGGGTCCCATTGGGAGTGTGTACGGTGGGTGTGAATGGGAAGGGATGGGTCCCATTGGGAGTGTGGACGGTGGGAGTGAATGGGAAGGGATGGGTCCCATTGGGAGTGTGGACAGTGGGAGTGAATGGGAAGGGGTGGGTCCCATTGGGAGTGTGGACAGTGGGAGTGAATGGGAAGGGGTGGATCCCATTGGGAGTGTGGACGGTGGGTGTGAATGGGAAGGGATGGGTCCCGTTGGGAGTGTGGACAGTGGGAGTGAATGGGAAGGGGTGGGTTCCATTGGGAGTGTGTACGGTGGGTGTGAATGGGAAGGGATGGGTCCCATTGGGAGTGTGGACGGTGGGAGTGAATGGGAAGGGGTGGGTCCCATTGGGAGTGTGTACGGTGGGAGTGAATGGGAAGGGGTGGGTCCCATTGGGAGTGTGTACGGTGGGTGTGAATGGGAAGGGATGGGTCCCATTGGGAGTGTGGAAGGTGGGTGTGAATGGGAAGGGATGGGTCCCATTGGGAGTGTGGACGGTGGGAGTGAATGGGAAGGGGTGGGTCCCATTGGGAGTGTGTACGGTGGGTGTGAATGGGAATGGATAGGTCCCATTGGGAGTGTGGACGGTGGGAGTGAATGGGAAGGGGTGGGTCCCATTGGGAGTGTGGACGGTGGGTGTGAATGGGAAGGGATGGGTCCCATTGGGAGTGTGGACGGTGGGTGTGAATGGGAAGGGATGGGTCCCATTGGGAGTGTGGACGGTGGGAGTGAATGGGAAGGGGTGGGTCCCATTGGGAGTGTGTACGGTGGGTGTGAATGGGAAGGGATGGGTCCCATTGGGAGTGTGGACGGTGGGAGTGAATGGGAAGGGGTGGATCCCATTGCGAGTGTGGACGGTGGGAGTATATGGCAAGCAGTGGGTTCCTGGGTGAGGAACTTTGAATGGGATTGACCCTCCCAGTTGCGCGTACTCACGTGAAGAAGATGAAATGCTCAACGAAGATGTAGAAGACAAGGAAGAGACTTATATGCCAGTAACCTGTGGGGAATAAGGCAGAAACACAGTGCAGAGGCTGGAAGTCAGACCAAACCTGACCAATCATTACTGAAACTCCTCGGATGGGTCCACATCCGTGAGAGGAGAACCTCTCATCTGTCCCTGGTTGTAGGGAGTGGAGACTGGCGCAGGGTGAGTATGAGTGGAGACTGAGTACTTAAAGGTCACCACATACAGTCCTGAGTTTCATTTCTCTGTGGGCATACTCAGCCAAAATAATAGAAGAGTAGCTATAACAGGATCAATGAAAGATCAACTAGAGTGCAGAAGACAACAAACTGTGCAAATGCAAATATAAATAAGTAGCAATAAATAACAAGGACATGAGATGTAGAGTCCTTAAAGTGAGACCATTGGTTGTGGGAACATCTCAATGGATGAGTATAGTTATGCCCTTTTATTCAAGAGCCTGATGGTTGAGGGTTGAGGGAAGAGGGGTCAGAGCCGGTGTGCTCCTCACGGGGGGAGGGGCGGTGTGGCCCAGCGTCTGGCCTGGAGTCGGTGCTGCTGCCAGTGTTCGCTGGGCAGAATTTGATAGCATTTATTGAATGGCTGGTATCTTTCTGTCTTGTACTTTGTGCTGTGTGTGACTGTTGGTACTGTGTTTTGTACCTTGACCCCAGAGTAACACGGTCTCGTTTGGCTGTATGCGTGGGTATTCATGTACGGTTGTATGATGATTAAACATGAACCGAATTGAAAAAAGGATGCCCGGGGTGGGTGGAGATCTTTGGCTATGCTGGCTACTTTACTGAGGCCGTGTTGGATTAGACTTCAATTAACAATAATCATAACAATATCTTGTTGATAGAGCACTTTTCACACAAACAATGTAGCTCGAAGTGGTTTGTAACCAGATAAAGTGCAGACGTAAAAATGGAAGTCAAGAAGATGTTCGTTAAAAGCAAGGTCAAATAAATGAGTTTTGAGCTGGTGTTTGAAAGTGTGAGCTGAGTTTGCGGCCATTACGGTTTTAGGTATTGAATGGCACAGTTTAGTTCAAAAAAGCTGACCTGTAAATTGGCTAGATGGTTTAAATTTAAGAGACCTGAGAACTCGAGCTTATCCTGTTTAACTTTCTCAGCCTGATTCTTTGTATATTTCGAGTATCACCAATGTGTTCTATATGCATTGCTCAGCATCTTTCCTAGTGGCTTGTTGTTTTGTATTATGAGAGCATAAGAAATAGGAGCTGGAGTTGGCCATCCAGCCCATCGAGCCTGCCCCACCATCCAATAAGATCATGGCTGATCTGTCTGTAAACTCAGCTCCATCTACCTGCCTTTTCCCCATAACCCTTAACTCCCCTACTGTGTAAAAACCTATCTAACTGTTTCTTAAATATATTTAGTGAGGAAGCCTCAACTGCTTCCCTGGGCAGAGAATTCCACAGATTCACCACTCTCTGGGAAAAACGGTTTTTCCTCATCTCCGTCCTAAATCTTCTCCCCTGAATCTTGAGGCAATGTCCCCTAGTTCTAGTCTCACCTACCAATGGAAACAACTTTCCTACTTCTATCTTATCTATCCCTTTCAAAGTTTTGCATGTTTCTATAAGATCCCCTCTCATTCTTCTGAACTCCAGAGAGTATAGTCCCAGGCAACTCAATCTCTCCTCATAGGTTAACCCCTTCATCCCTGGAATCAACCTCCTCTGCACTCCCTCCAAAGCCAGTATATCCTTCCTCAAGTATGGAGACCTGGAATCTTCTTTGGTATCGTGTTACAGTCCTTCCAGGTGAGGGTGACACCTCACCTGCGAAACCTGCTGGGGTCGCCTGTTGTGTCCGGTGCTCCCGACACGGCCTTCCTCCACATTGTTGAGACCCGTCATAAACTGCAGGGGGGTGGGGGGGGCCGCGCCATCCTCCACAAGCGGGACTTCCTGGTGACCAAACATTTTAATTCCCAATCCCATTCCTGTTCTGGACTGCCGGTCCATGGCCTCCTCTTGGGTGGAGGAGCAACACCGTCTACCTGGGCTCCAATCTGATGGCATGAACATCGACTTCTCCTTCCGGTAAAAAAAATCCCCTCCCCCTTCCCCCGTTCTTCTATTCCCTCCTCTCACCTGCCTATCGCCTCCCCCGGGTCCCCTCCTCCTTCCCTTTCTGTTATGGTCCACTCCCCTCTCCTATCAGATTCCTCCTTCTCCAGCCCTTTTCCTTTCCCACCCACCTGGCTTCACCCATCACCTCCACACGTAAAAGTTGCTGGTGAATGCAGCAGGCCAGGCAGCGTCTCTAGGAAGAGGTACAGTCGACGTTTCGGGCCAAGACCTGACGAAGGGTCTCGGCCGGAAATGTTGACTGTACCTCTTCCTATAGATGCTGCCTGGCCTGCTGCGTTCACCAGCAACTTTTATGTGTGTTGCTTGAAATTCCAGCATCTGCAGATTTCCTCGTGTTACCTATCACCTGGTTTGAACTCCTTCCCTTCCCCCCACCTTTTTTATTCTGACATCTTTCCCCTTCCTTGTCAGTCCTGAAGAAGAGTCTCGGCCCAAAATGTCGACTGTTTATTCCTCTCCTTGGATGCTGCCTGACCTGCTGAGTTCCTCCAGCATTGTGTGTGTGTGTGTGTGTGTTGCTCTGGATTTCCAGCATCTGCAGATTTTCTCATGTGATTACTATTTGGATGGGGGGTTATCCGATTGGTTGACTCTTATCTACAACTTTGAATGCAATGTCTGTTATCGGTGGGAAGTCAATAGAATTAGCGAACTGGTGCAAGAGGAGAAAACCGCGTGGGCTCCAGCTCGCTTTTCTTTATCCTTTTCCTGCCAATGCTTTCCCTTGTGCCTCAGCTCTGTTCTCGCCTCTCCCCTTTCCAAAGACTCAAGGTTGTTCAATGCCATTGTAAAGTGTAAAGGAGAATGAAATCATTGTTACATGCTTGGCCCAACATTGTGGGCCAAAGGGCCTGTAATGTGCTGTAGATTTCTACGTTCTATGTTACTCCAGATCCGATGCAGCACAATAAGATGAAGAACACAATAAATATAAATACATAGGATAGCTTATAGACACAGGTTGATTGTGTGTCCATAAAGTGACGCTGGGCACGGGAGTGTCCGCACACAAGGTGACTCTGACAGGAAATGATAAAGTAGTGGTGGTTGGGGGTGGGTTGGTGGGTGGAGGCATCGATCAGCCTCACTGCTTGGGGAAAGGAACTGATTTTGAGTCTGGTGGTCCTGGTGTGGATGCTACGTAGCCTCCTCCCTGATGGGAGTGGGAGAAACAGCCCGTGAGTAGGGTGGGTGGGATCCTTCATGATGTTCCTGGCCCTTTTTCAACATCTTCCTGTATACACGTCCTTGATGGCGGGCAGGCTGATGCCAGTGATGTGTTGGATTCCTCAATTTTTCTCTTTTTTTCTCTCTTTTCTCTTTCTCTTAACGACCATGAATTTTGTGCTGCTTCCTCAGCTTCTGAAGAACCTCGGGTCCGAAACGTCTGCGTCCAACGGCAGCGGGAGGCGGGTTCCAGTGACGCGCTGAGCCGTGTGCACGAGTCCCTGCGGTTTCTCGCGGTCACGGGCAGAACGGTTGCTGTGCCGTGCCAAACCCTGGCGCTTTCTGTGGGGCGTCAATAAAAATTGTCGCCAGTCAGAGGGAATAAACAGAGCAAGTAGAGGTGTTGAGATTTCTTGGCCGTGACATTGACGTGTTTGGACCAGGGCGTTCACGTCCAACAACCTGTAGCTCTCACCTCACAACCACAGCACCGCTATAAATAAGAATATGTTCACCACCCCCCTTCTCTGATGCCAAAGACCAGGTAAAGGTTCTTGTCATCGCACCATGTTGGCAAGCTCTCTATCTCCATCCTATACTCATCGTCTATACTCCACCACAGCGATGTCCTCTTCAAAAGTACAAAGTAACTTTATTATCAAAGTTATGTAGAAATTATACAACCTTAAGATTCGTCTCCTTACAGAAACAAGAAACCCAAAGGAACCCATCTAAAAAAAGACCAACAAACACCCAATGCTCAGAGAGAGAAAAAAAGCACAAATCGTGCAAACAGTAAAAGCAAACAACAGCATTCAGAATGAAAGTGAGTCCACAGACACAACGCCCAGAGCAGCCTCAGCTCATCGCGCGTGGGAGCAGAACGTTGCGGGGGCACCGTATGTCAGACATGGAGCTCAGAGCAGCTGGACCAGGCCCACAGCTTGTGGAGCGCAAGTGTTTCGAGTAATCATGGCAGAGATGTTGCTACCTAGCCTTACAGACCGCGCGGTCAGTTGGTCAAGAAGTCAAGGATCCAATTGCAGAGGGAGGTGTTGAGTCCCGGTCTCAGAGTTTGCTTGGAATTATTGTATCTAAGTCAATAAACAATAGTTTGACATGGGTGTCTTCATTGCCCGGATGCTGCAGAGATGAGTGTAGGAACAGGGAGATAGTGTCCCCTGTTTATGTGTCTCAGGAGTAGACAAATTGTCTGGGAACCGGGAGTTAATGCATGCTTTGACCAGTTTAATTGTTATTTTCTCTGCATCTTAACAATTAATTGCCTGCTAGTACTTTTTATAATTACGTATATAAATGTAGCTATTTAGTGTGCTTCCTAGTAGTCAAAGTCTGTATATGCAGTGGTTCAGTGTGTCCCCCTAGTGGCCACAGTGTGTATATGCAGTGGTTCAGTGTGTTCCCCCAGTGGTCACAGACTGTATATGCAGTGGTTCGGTGTTCCCCCCCCCCCCCCAGTGGCCACAGTGTGTATATGCAATTGTTCGGTGTGCCCCCTAGTGGTCACAGTGTGTATACTGTATGCAGTTGTTCATTGTGCACCCAGTGGTCACAGTTTACACAGTGGTTATATTTACATGATTCTGGAAAGCTGTCGAAGCTTTTCTGGTGCTTCGTTGTTTGAACAGGGCTTTCTGATTGGCTGACTCTTATCTGTGAATTTCAGAGGAATTTTTCTTATCCTTATAATATAAAAAGAGTTGCCCTACATTGGGCGCCATCTTTCATCTGTCTTTTCCCTCTCCCCCTTTTCGTTTACTAGACCTCTATCACTGTCCATTTTTCATGTTTCTATGAATAAAACGATCATGAAGCTACATGTGTTGTGCCTCTGTCCTGCTTCCGAAAGAACCTTGGGTTAAAAACTTCGGAATTCAATGTGTGCCCTCGAAGCACTTCATGGCAGTGGATGTCAGCCACAGGGCGACATTCATGAAGACACATTGCCTTGTCTTCCTCAGGATGATTGTGTGTGTGTGTGTGTGTCAGAGAGAGACAGAGTGAGAGATCAGAGCCGGTCACTATCCGCCTCGGCCGCGGGCTCCCGGGGGGGCTGCCGCCGTTACCTGCCTCCTTGCTGGCCAGGTAGACCACGGTCCAGTCGTCGAGGGTGAGGAGCTGGAAGAGGGTGTAGATCGTTGAGTACATATCCCCGAACCGAGCGGGGTCGGCCTCGGCAAACAGGTCCCGAAACATGATGGAGAACACGACTGTGCGCGGTCCGAGGTAAGGAACAGCAAACCAGAACCAGTGGCGGGGGGGTGAGTGGGGAACAGTGCGGGGCGTGGGGTGAAGGAGCATACTCTGGTGGTGATGGTGGGAGGGTGATTCAGGGGCTGTAGCAGTGGGAGAGCACGGCCTAAACATACTGTCTGCAGAGCAGTGCTCCCTCTTCACCGCCCTTCCCACAGCATGACACTCCCTCCTCACCGCCCTCCCTCAGTGTGACGCTCCCTCCTCACTGCCTCTCCCTCAGTGTGACACTCCCTCCTCACCGCCCCTCCCACAACATGACACTCCCTCCTCACCGCCCTCCCTCAGTGTGACACTCCCTCCTCACCGCCCTTCCCACAGCATGACACTCCCTCCTCACCGCCCTCCCTCAGTGTGACACTCCCTCCTCACCGCCCTCCCTCAGTGTGACACTCCCTCCTCACCGCCCCTCCCTCAGTGTGACACTCCCTCCTCACCGCCCTCCCTCAGTGTGACACACCCTCCTCACCGCCCCTCCCTCAGTGTGACGCTCCCTCCTCACCGCCCCTCCCTCAGTGTGACACTCCCTCCTCACCGCCCCTCCCTCAGTGTGACGCTCCCTCTTCACCGCCCTTCCCACAGCATGACACTCCCTCCTCACCGCCCTCCCTCAGTGTGACGCTCCCTCCTCACCGCCCTTCCCACAGCATGACACTCCCTCCTCACCGCCCTCCCTCAGTGTGACACTCCCTCCTCACCGCCCTCCCTCAGTGTGACACTCCCTCCTCACCGCCCCTCCCTCAGTGTGACACTCCCTCCTCACCGCCCTCCCTCAGTGTGACACACCCTCCTCACCGCCCCTCCCTCAGTGTGACGCTCCCTCCTCACCGCCCCTCCCTCAGTGTGACACTCCCTCCTCACCGCCCCTTCCTCAGTGTGACGCTCCCTCCTCACCGCCCCCCCTCAGTGTGACACACCCTCCTCACCGCCCCTCCCTCAGTGTGACGCTCCCTCCTCACCGCCCCTCCCTCAGTGTGACACTCCCTCCTCACCGCCCCTCCCTCAGTGTGACGCTCCCTCTTCACCGCCCTTCCCACAGCATGACACTCCCTCCTCACCGCCCTCCCTCAGTGTGACGCTCCCTCCTCACCACCCCTCCCACAGCGTGACACTCCCTCCTCACCGCCCTCCCTCAGTGTGACGCTCCCTCCTCACCGCCCTCCCTCAGTGTGACCCTCCCTCCTCACCCCTCCCTCAGTGTGACACTCCCTCCTCACCGCCCTCCCTCAGTGTGACGCTCCCTCCTCACCACCCCTCCCTCAGTGTGACACTCCCTCCTCACCGCCCCTCCCTCAGTGTGACACTCCCTCCTCACCGCCCTCCCTCAGTGTGACGCTCCCTCCTCACCGCCCTCCCTCAGTGTGACGCTCCCTCCTCACCACCCCTCCCTCAGTGTGACGCTCCCTCTTCACCGCCCTTCCCACAGCATGACACTCCCTCCTCACCGCCCTCCCTCAGTGTGACGCTCCCTCCTCACCGCCCTCCCTCAGTGTGACGCTCCCTCCTCACCGCCCCTCCCTCAGTGTGACACTCCCTCCTCACCACCCCTCCCTCAGTGTGACACTCCCTCCTCACCGCCCCTCCCTCAGTGTGACACTCCCTCCTCACCGCCCTCCCTCAGTGTGACGCTCCCTCCTCACCGCCCTCCCTCAGTGTGACGCTCCCTCCTCACCGCCCCTCCCTCAGTGTGACACTCCCTCCTCACCGCCCCCCCTCAGTGTGACACACCCTCCTCACCGCCCCTCCCTCAGTGTGACGCTCCCTCCTCACCGCCCCTCCCTCAGTGTGACACTCCCTCCTCACCGCCCTCCCTCAGTGTGATGCTCCCTCCTCACCGCCCCTCCCTCAGTGTGACGCTCCCTCCTCACCGCCCTCCCTCAGTGTGACGCTCCCTCCTCACCGCCCCTCCCTCAGTGTGACGCTCCCTCCTCACCACCCCTCCCTCAGTGTGACGCTCCCTCCTCACCACCCCTCCCTCAGTGTGACGCTCCCTCCTCACCGCCCTCCCTCAGTGTGACACTCCCTCCTCACCGCCCTTCCCACAGCGTGACGCTCCCTCCTCACCGCCCCTCCCTCAGTGTGACGCTCCCTCCTCACCGCCCCTCCCTCAGTGTGACACACCCTCCTCACCGCCCTCCCTCAGTGTGACACTCCCTCCTCACTCCCTCAGTGTGACACTTCCTCCTCACCCCTCCCTCAGTGTGACGCTCCCTCCTCACCGCCCCTCCCTCAGTGTGACGCTCCCTCCTCACTGCCCCTCCCTCAGTGAGACGCTCCCTCCTCACCGCCCCTCCCTCAGTGTGACGCTCCCTCACCGCCCCTCCCTCAGTGTGACACTCCCTCCTCACCGCCCTCCCTCAGTGTGACGCTCCCTCCTCACCGCCCCTCCCTCAGTGTGACGCTCCCTCCTCACCACCCCTCCCTCAGTGTGACGCTCCCTCCTCACCGCCCCCCCAGTGTGACACACCCTCCTCACCGCCCCTCCCTCAGTGTGACCCTCCCTCCTCACCGCCCCTCCCTCAGTGTGACACTCCCTCCTCACCGCCCCCCCTCAGTGTGACACACCCTCCTCACCGCCCCTCCCTCAGTGTGACGCTCCCTCCTCACCGCCCCTCCCTCAGTGTGACGCTCCCTCCTCACTGCCCCTCCCTCAGTGTGACACACCCTCCTCACCGCCCCTCCCTCAGTGTGACGCTCCCTCCTCACTGCCCCTCCCTCAGTGAGACACTCCCTCCTCACCGCCCTCCCTCAGTGTGACGCTCCCTCCTCACCACCCCTCCCTCAGTGTGACGCTCCCTCCTCACCGCCCCCCCAGTGTGACACACCCTCCTCACCGCCCCTCCCTCAGTGTGACGCTCCCTCCTCACCGCCCCTCCCTCAGTGTGACACTCCCTCCTCACCGCCCCCCCTCAGTGTGACACACCCTCCTCACCGCCCCTCCCTCAGTGTGACGCTCCCTCCTCACCGCCCCTCCCTCAGTGTGACGCTCCCTCCTCACTGCCCCTCCCTCAGTGTGACACACCCTCCTCACCGCCCCTCCCTCAGTGTGACGCTCCCTCCTCACCGCCTCTCCCTCAGTGAGACACTCCCTCCTCACCGCCCTTCCCTCAGTGTGACGCTCCCTCCTCACTGCCCCTCCCTCAGTGAGACACTCCCTCCTCACCGCCCTCCCTCAGTGTGACACTCCCTCCTCACCGCCCTTCCCACAGCGTGACACTCCCTCCTCACCGCCCCTCCCTCAGTGTGACACTCCCTCCTCACCACCCTTCCCACAGTGTGATGCTCCCTTCTCACCGCCCCTCCCTCAGTGTGACACTCCCTCCTCACTGCCCTTCCCTCAGTGAGACACTCCCTCCTCACCACCCTCCCTCAACGTGACACTCCCTCCTCACCGCCCTTCCCACAGTGTGACACTCCCTCCTCACCGCCCTCCCTCAGTGTGACACTCCCTCCTCACCACCCCTCCCTCAGAGTGACACTCCCTCCTCACCGCCCCTCCCTCAGTGAGACACTCCCTCCTCACCACCCTCCCTCAAAGTGACACTCCCTCCTCACTGCCCCTCTCTCAGTGTGACACTCCCTCCTCACTGCCCCTCTCTCAGTGTGACACTCCCTCCTCACCGCCCTTCCCACAGTGTGACAGTCCCTCCTCACCGCCCTCCCTCAGCGTGACACTCCCTCCTCACCACCCCTCCCTCAGAGTGACGCTCCCTCCTCACCGCCCTCCCTCAGTGTGACACTCCCTCCTCACCGCCCCTCCCTCAGTGTGACACTCCCTCCTCACCGCCCTCCCTCAGTGTGACACTCCCTCCTCACCACCCCTCCCACAGCGTGACACTCCCTCCTCGCCACCCCTCCCTCAGTGAGACACTCCCTCCTCACCACCCTCCCTCAACGTGACACTCCCTCCTCACCGCCCTTCCCACAGTGTGACACTCCCTCCTCACCGCCCTCCCTCAGCGTGACACTCCCTCCTCACCACCCCTCCCACAGCGTGACACTCCCTCCTCGCCACCCCTCCCAGAGTGACACTCCCTCCTCACCGCCCTCGCTCAGTGTGACTCTCCCTCCTCCCCGCCCCTCCCTCAGTGTGACACTCCCTCCTCACCGCCTCTCCCTCAGTGACACTCCCTCCTCTCCGCCTCTCCCTCAATATGACACTCCCCCCTCACCGCCCTCCCTCAGTGTGACACTCCCTCCTCACCAACTCTCCCACAGTGTGACACTCCCTCCTCACCGCCCCTCCCTCAGTGTGACACTCCCTCCTCACCGCCTCTCCCTCAGTGAGACACTCCCTCCTCACCGCCCCTCCCTCAGTGTGACACTCCCTCCTCACCGCCCCACCCTCAGTGTGACACTCCCTCCTCACCGCCTCTCCCTCAGTGAGACACTCCCTCCTCACCGCCCCTCCCTCAGTGTGACACCCTCCTCACCGCCCCTCCCTCAGTGTGACGCTCCCTCCTCACCGCCCCTCCCTCAGTGTGACACTCCCTCCTCACCGCCCTCCCTCAGTGTGACACTCCCTCCTCACCGCCCCTCCCCCGTAAAGTGCGGTGCTGCCCCTCCTCGGGCTCAGACCTCCCTCGAACAGGTGGACTGGTTGCCCGGCGGCGGGTTGGAGTGTTTGACCCCGGGGGGGTGCACTACCTAGGAACCCCCACCCCCCCCCGTCCCGTCCCGTCCCGTGGTCCGGGCAAAGGATACCAGTGAGAGTCAACATGAGCAGGATGACCGTCCCCATCGAGTGCAGGGAGCGGAGGCAGGTGAGGAAAATAGTCCGGATGTTGATCAGGAACCTGTGCGGGTGGAGTCAGAGGTTTAGTGACTGCCGTCCACAGGCAGAGGGTCCCGGGGCCGCGGGAGGGGATTCGGTGGGTGGGGAGAGCCACTCTCAATCCACCCCTCCCACCAGCGCTCAGACTGCCCGTGCCCCTCTCCCCTCACCCTCTCCCGGCCCCACCGCCCCCACCGCCCCAGGGGCACCTGTTGTGCTTGAAGATGTGGAAGACCTGCATGGCCTGCGCCAACTTGCAGATGCGGAGGATGCGGAAGACGGTGAACTCGCGCGTGTTTCTGCTGGTCCCGGCCGGCTGCAGGAGGGAGACCACCAACACCAGCAGGGTGAGGCACACGATGGCCAGGTCTGTGGGGAGAGGGCACACTCACTGGGCTGGGACACACCATCCCCTGTTCCCCCCCCCCCCCACGGCACACCTATCTCTCTTCCTTTCCACACACTCTTCTCCGTCTCATACTCACAGACACACTCTCTATCTCTCACACACACACACAGACACTCACACAAACTCACTCACACACACACACATCCACACACTCACTCACACAGAGACACACACACTCACACACAGACACACACTCACTCACAGAGACACACACACTCACACACAGACACACACACACACTCACACTCACTCACACTCACACACAGACACACACTCACTCACACAGAGACACACACACTCACACACAGACACACACACACACTCACACTCACTCACACACACAGTCAGAGACACACACACACACAGATTCTCACACACGCACACTCACACACACACTCAAACACACTCACACAGAGACACACACACACACATTCTCACTCACACACACACACTAACACACTCACACACACACTCACACACTCACACACACACTCAAACACACACACACAAGCCCCTGCACACACGCTTATTCACACAGATTTACTCTCTCTCCCCCACTCCCTCCCTCACACCCTCCCTCCCATTCTCCCTCCCTCCCACTTTCCCACTCTCCCCCTCTCTCCTCTCCCTGTGACAAACCCAAAACCATCCAGGATTAGACCAGCCACAATCGAACCAGTACCAGGCCCGATGGGCCAAATGGCCCACTCGGAACCCCACCCAACCCACATTTCTACATTTTCCTTCCCCCCTCGTTCCACCTTCCTCTGGTCCGCAGTCCCCTCACCTCTCGAAGCCCCGCCCCGTGAACGGGCAGCGTTGTCGCCCCGTGGCCTTGCGAACTCTCCTTCTCCCCCCAGGAGCGATCTGATCTCCTGAGCGTTTCTCGGCACCGCTCGCCCACCCTTTCCCACTGCCAGCAGACATCTCACCCAGGTCGTTCCAGAAGTTCTTGAAGAAATTCCTCCTCCAGACGAAGACCTTGAGGATGTACTCGGAGATGTAGACAGCCATGAAAACCGAATCCAGCGCGGACAGGAACCAACCTGGTGGGAAAGCAACGGGGAGCTGGAGTTTACAACCACCCCCTGTCTCTGCCACACCTACCCTCACCGTGACGAGACTTGGTATGGCACCAGAGATGCGCGAATTTCCACAAGTACACCGTGGAGAGCATTTTAACTGGTTGCATCACCGTCTGGTACGGGGTGGGGTATGGGGTGAGGGGGCTACTGCACAGGATCGAAATAAGCTGCAGAGAGTTGTACACTCAGTCAGCTCCATCATGGGCACCAGCCTCCGTAGTATCCAGGACATCTCCAAGGAGCGATGTCTGAAAAAGGCAGCGTCCATCATTAAGGACCCCCACCACCCAGGACGTGCCCTCTTCTCATTGCTTCTCATTGAAGGAGGTACAGGAGCCTGAAGACACACACTCAACG
Source organism: Mobula hypostoma (assembly GCF_963921235.1). Taxonomy (NCBI): domain Eukaryota; kingdom Metazoa; phylum Chordata; class Chondrichthyes; order Myliobatiformes; family Myliobatidae; genus Mobula; species Mobula hypostoma. The sequence goes on along the minus strand of NC_086126.1, from coordinate 6,770,462 downwards.
ATTCAGGAACAGCTTCTTCCCCTCTGCCATCTGATTTCTGAATGGACATTGAACCGATGAACACTACCTCAGTGCTTCTGTTCTCTTTTTGTGCACTGATTTAATTTATCTTATAGGGATTTCTTGTCATATTTATAGTTTTTTTATGTATTGCATTGTACTGCTGCTATAAAACAAATTTCACGACATTTGCCGGTGATATTAAACCTGCTTCCGATTCCGAGACACTCTGGGAACATGGCTTCACCCCAACCCTGGTATAGGGTCCTCCCTGGGTTCCTCGGACTTCTTTCCCCTCCCTCCCTCCAAATAGAACAGAGTTCGAGTTTCTCTGGTCCTCCCACACTCGCGCCCAGACACTCAGTCACCACTTTATAAGCCACACCAGTACACCTGCCCGCTAATGCAAATATCTCATCAGCCAATCACGTGGCAGCGACTCAGCGCATTAAAGCACGCAGATACGGTCAAGAGGTTCGGTTGTTGTCCAGACCAAACGTCAGAATGGGGGCAGGAATGTGACGGAATTGACTTTGACTTCGTTGGTGCCAGATGGGGTGGTTTGAGTATCTCAGAATCTCCTGAGGTTTTCACACACGGCCGTCTCTAGAGTTTACAGAGAGTTGTGTGAGAAACAAAAAGACATCCAGTGAGTGGCAGTTCTGTGGGCAAAAAAGCCTTGTTAATGAGAGAGGTCAGAGGAGAACGGCCAGACTGGTTCACGCTGACAGGAAAGTGATGAGCAGAGGAGCCTCTCCGAACGCACGACACGTCAAACCGTGAAGTGGACGGGCTACAGCAGCAGAAGACGACGGACACACACTCAGTGGCCACTTTACTAGGTACAGGAGGTACTGATTAGATCTCCCTTTCTCTCAAGTTCTCCCACTGGTTCTTCAAGCTCTTAATGGTCTGGGACCGGAGTACATCACAGAATCACTTTCGTTTTATAACCCTGCCCGAGCTCCCAGGTCGTCTTCTGCCTTTCTCTTCAACCTAAACAAGATTACTGGCAGCTCAACTTGTTTCGAACTACGCACCCAACCTGTGGAATTCAGTACCCTAAAACTGTAATAGACTGAGCTGATGCTTTTAAACACCTTGTTTATTTAACCCTGCCTCTAACGGACATCATTTTGTCTTTTACTTTCATGTTCGTACTTCCATCCCATTGTAGTTCACTCCGTCACCTGCATGAAGAGTGCTCCATAAATAAAGTTAATATTATTATTAGTTCCCACGGCCATCTTCATTACTTCCACCTCCCACCACCCGCTGCATCTTTGTCTTTTCGCCCTCCGCAGGATCCCTCTGCTGTATCCGTGGACGCTGTCCAAGTTGCATGCCATCATGGTCAATGTCTCCCATCCACTGCATAATGTACTGGGTGGGCACAGGAGTACATTCAGCCAGAGACTCATTCCACCGAGATGCAGCACAGAGCGTCATAGGAAGTCATTCCTGCCTGTGGCCATCAAACTTTACAACTCCTCCCTTGGAGGGTCAGACACCCTGAGCCAATAGGCTGGTCCTGGACTTATTTCCTGGTACTTACATATTACTATTTAACTATTTATGGTTTTATATTGATATATTTATACTCTGTTCCTGGTTGGTGCAACTGTAACGAAAACCAATTTCCCTCGGGATCAATAAACATAGAACATAGAATAGTACAGCACAGTACAGGCCCTTCGGCCCACAATGTTGTGCTGACCCTCAAACCCTGCCTCCCATATAAGCCCCCACCTTAAATTCCTCCATATACCTGTCTAGTAGTCTCTTAAACTTCACTAGTGTATCTGCCTCCACCACTGACTCAGGCAGTGCATTCCACGCACCAACCATTCTCTGAGTAAAAAACCTTCCTCTAATATCCCCCTTGAACTTCCCACCCCTTACCTTAAAGCCATGTCCTCTTGTATTGAGCAGTGATGCCCTGGGGAAGAGGCGCTGGCTATCCACTCTATCTATTCCTCTTATTATCTTGTACACCTCTATCATGTCTCCTCTCATCCTCCTTCTCTCCAAAGAGTAAAGCCCTAGCTCCCTTAATCTCTGATCATAATGCATACTCTCTAAACCAGGCAGCATCCTGGTAAATCTCCTCTGTACCCTTTCCAATGCTTCCACATCCTTCCTATAGTGAGGCGACCAGAACTGGACACAGTACTCCAAGTGTGGCCTAAAGTAAGACTATGACCCTCCTGCCCCACTTCCTGGCACTTCCACCTGCATCCAAGGCACGGTTGTCACCAGCCTCCCCTCCTCTCCACACCCTTCCTCCCTCCCCACCGTCCAGGGAGCCAAACAGCCCCTCCAGGTGAGACAGGGGCATCTCCTCTAACTTTGCCCACTGCGTACCGTGTCTCCTCGGTACTGTCAAGACAAAGGCTAAGCCACCAGTTCGCAACAGCCATCCCAATATCCTACTTGCAATTCCAGATGACATAAGAACAGATAGCTAGGAGGGCCATTTTGTTGAAGTGGAAGGGTACATCAGCTCCCACTTTGTCACAATGGTTCTCTCAAGTGATGCTGTGTCTTAGTTTGGAGAAAATTGGAAGTCGAACCTTTGAACCTATGTTTGATTTTGAGAAAAGATGGGGTTCATTTGCTCGTTACTATCATTTGAGTTAATTGATAGATTTCCTCCACGATCTAATTGTAAATTTTTGGTACATTTTTTTTTCTTGCTGTCGGTTTCATGTTTATCTTTAGAAGCTTTTTGCATGATGAATGTCTCCGGGGTTGAACACCTAATGGGGTTTTATTCTCACTTTTCCTTGCTTAGTAGGGTTTTTTCCCCCTTTTTTTGTCCCCAAAATTTTTTCAATCTTTAAAACAATTTTTTTTTCTTGAGACATTGTAAGCGTTGCCTACTTCGATGTACTCTTGTTATTTTTGGATAATAATAATAAAAAGATTTGAAAAGAAAGAAAGAACAGAATTAGGCCATTCGGCCCATCGAGTCTGCTCTGCCATTCCATCATGGCTGATTTATTATCCCTCTCAACCCCGTTCTCCTGCCTTCTCCCCGTCACCTTTGACGCCCCGACTAATCAAGAACCTATCAACCTCTGCTTTAAATCTACCCATCGACTTGGCTTCCACAGCCATCGGTGGCAGATTCACCACCTTCCGGCTAAAAAAAAAATTCCTCCTCATCTCCTGTTCTAAAAGGACGTCCTTCTATTCTGAGGCTGTGTCCTCTGGTCCCAGACCGCCTCCACTATAGTTTATTCTTTAGATTATGAGGACACGCAGTCCTCTTTTATTGTCATTTAGTAATGCATGCATTAAGAAATGATACAATATTCCTCCGGTGTGATATCACAAAACACAGGACAGACCAAGACTGAAAAGCTAACAAAAACCACATAATTATAAAATATAGTTACAACAGTGCAACAATACCATAACTTGATGAAGAACAGGCCATGCGCACAGTAAAAAAGTTCAAAGTCTCTCGAAAGTCCCACATCTCACGCGGACGGGAGAAGGAAGAAAACTCTCCCTGCCATACCCGACCACAGTCCGACTCTGAGTCGTCCGAAAACTTCGAGCCTCCAACACCGAGCACCATCTCTGCCGAGCACTTCGACCCCAGCTTCAGTCACCAGCAGCAGGCAAGGCCGGGGATTTTGGGGCCTTCCCTCCGGAGATTCTCGATCGCACAGTAGCAGCGGCAGCGAAGCGGGCATTTCAGAAGTTACTCCAGATGTTCCTCCATGCTTCTCACAGCTGTCTCCATCAAATCAGAATTGTGCACGGCATCCTACTTGCAAATACGATACCATTTCACCGGAGAGCTGCGCGCGCTGCATCACGCCGCCATCTTCTCCTCCCACCCATAGTTCAAAGTAAATTTATTGTCGAAGTACACATATGTCACCCTATACAACCCTGAGGTTCATTTTCTTGCAGGCATTCACAGTAAATACAAAGAAACACAATAGGATCGACGAAAGGCAGCCCATGGCGAGATGGACCAACAACCGGTGTACAAAAGAGAACAGACTGTGCAAATATAAAAAGAAGGAAATAGAGGGAAGCAATAAATATCGAGAACGTGAGACGAAGAGACCTTGAAAGTGAGTCCAGAGGTTGTGGGTGCAGATCAGTGTTGGGTTGAGTGAAGTTCTCCCCTCTGGTTCAAGAGCCTGGTGGTTGAGGGGTAGTTATAGGAACCATCCTCTCTATGGAGGGAGGAGAAGATGGCAGTGTGACGCAGCGCGCGTGGCCATTCCGGACGAATATCGATTATGTGTAACTAGGGGGCCGTGCACAATCCTGATTTGACGGAGACAGCTGTGAGAAACACGGAGAAATATCTGGAGAAACTTCTGAAATGCCCGCTTCGCTGCCGCTGCTACTGTGTGATCGAGAATCTCCGGAGGGGAAGGCCCCAAATCCTCGGCCTTGCCTGTTGCCTGTTGCTGGGGCCGGGTTCGAAGCGCTCGGCAGAGATGGTGCTCGGTGCTCGGTGTCGGAGGGCTGGTCGGAGGCTCGAAGTTTTCGGACGGACTCGGAGTTGGACTGTGGTCGGATGCTTCCGGGATGCTGCATCGGCAAATTGGCGGCGCTGGAGGTTCACCGTCTGCGTGAGATGATGGGACTTTCGAGAGACTTTGAGACTTTTTACCGTGCCCATGGTCTGTTCTTATCAAATTACAGTATTGCTTTGCACTGTTGTAACTATATGTTATAATTATGTGGTTTTTGTCAGTTTTTCAATCGGTTTGTCATGAGTTTCTGTGATATCATTCTGGAAAAACATTTTATCATTTCTTAACGCATGCATTACTAAATGACAATAAAAGGGGGCTGCGTGTCCTCATAATCTAATCTATCCCAGGCTGTGAAGGGATTGGAGACAGCAGGTGAGGCCTCTGCAATTGTGAGCTCGCCCCCCACCTCTCGATGGTGAGAGAGAGTTTGCTACCGATTCTCGGGGGGGGGGGAGAGGAGAAATATAGACGCTGCAGACTGTAACGTTGAAACAGCAAGCTGTTGGCCTCCTCGCTCACTGTGGCCAGGGGCGGTGGGGTGATACCTCTCTCTCCCTCATTGCTGAGAGAGAGCCTGTGGAAGTCAAAGTGTCGGGATGAACAGAGAGTTTTGATGGACTCGAGATCCTGGTCTCTCTGGGGGCTTTGCTATTGCTTGGGTGGTGGAGGGGGAGAGTTGACGCTTTGCTGTGTGTGGGAGGGCGGGAGGGGGCTTTGGGGTTCTAAAGTTTTTCCGTCATTCTAGGGGATGAAGCCTCAAGGTTGGCGGGTGTAGATTTAGGACAGAGATGAGGAGGAACTGTTTTTCCCAGACAGTGGTGAATCTGTGGAATTCTGTGCCCAATGAAACAGTGGAGGCTACCTCAGTAAGTATATTAAAGACAAGGTTGGATAGATTTTTGCATAGTAGAGGCTACAGAAGGACTTAGACAGATTCGGAGAATGGGCAAAGAAGTGGCAGATAGAATAAAGTGTGGGGAAGTGTATAGCCATGCTCTTTGGGAGAGGAAATGAAAGGGTAAACTATTTTATAAATGGAGAGAGAATCTGAGGCGCAAAGGGGCTTGGGAGTCCCTGTGCAGGATTCCCTAAAGGTTAATTTGCAGGTTGAGTCTGCGGTGAGGAAGGCAAATGTGGTGTTAGCATTCATTTCGAGAGGACCGGAATATACAAGCAAGGATGTAATGTTGAGGCTTTATAAGGCACAGAGTATTGTGAGCAGGTTTGGGCCTCTTATCGTAGATAGGATGTACTGAAACTGGAGAGGGTTCAAAGGAGGTTCATGAAAATGATTCCAGAATTGAATGGCTTCTCATATGAAGAGTGTTTGATGGCCCTGGGCCTGTAGTCACTAGAATTCAGAAGAATGAGGGATGACTAAATCGAATGTTGAAAGCCCTTGATAGAGTGGATGCAGGGAGGATGTTTTCTATGGTGAGAATATCTCGGACCTGGGGGCAGGCCTCCTCCCTTTAGAACGGCGATGAGGAAGAATTTCTTCTGGAGGAATTCTTTACCACAGGCGGCTGTGGAGGTCAAGTCTAGGTATATTTAAGGCAGAGGTTGATAGATTCTTGATTCTTCGGGGCATGAAGGGATACGGGGGGGGGAGAAGGCAGGAGATTGGGGGCTGAGAGGGAAATTGGATCAACCCTGATGAAATAGTGGAGCAGACTCAATGGGCCAAATGGCCTAATTCTGCTCCTATGTCTTACAGTCTTATAATAAGCCAAATGAAACAATACTCCTTCAGGCCAGGGTGCACAACATAGCACCAAAAGGCACATGCAGCACAAGGCACATATAACAATAGAGAATAGACAATGGGTGCAGCAGTAGGCCATTCGGCCCTTCGAGCCAGCACTGCCATTCACTGTGATCATGGTTGATCATCCACAATCAGTACCCCGTTCCTGCCTTCTCCCCATATCCCTTCACTCCGCTATCTTTAAGAGCTATATCTAACTCTTTCTTGAAAGAATCCAGAGAATTGGCCTCCACTGCCTTCTGAGGCAGAGCATTCCACAGATCCACAACCCTCCGTGTGGAAAAGTTTTTCCTCAACTCCGTTCTAAATGGCATACCCCTTATTCTTAAACTGTGGCCTCTGGTTCTGGACTCCCCCAACATCGGGAGCATGTTTCCTGCCTCCAGCGTGCCCAATCCCTTAATAATCTTATATGTTTCAATCAGATCCCCTGTCATCCTTCTAAATTCCAGTGTATACAAGCCCACTCGCTCCAATCTTTCAACATATGACATTCCCGCCATCCCTGGAATTAACCCAGTGAACCTACGCTACACTCCCTCAATAGCAAGAATGTCCTTCCTCAAATTTGGAGACCAAAACTGCACACAATACTCCAGGTGGGGTCTCACCAGGGCCTTGTACAACTGCAGAAGGACCTCTTTGCTCCTATACTCAACTCCCCTTGTTATGAAGGCCAGCATGCCATTAGCTTTCTTCACTGCCTGCTGTACCTGCATGCTTACTTTCAGTGACTGATGAACAAGGACACCCAGATCTCGTTGCACTTCCCCTTTTCCTAACTTGACACCATTTAGATAATAATTTGCCTTCCTGTTCTTGCTACCAAAGTGGATAACCTCACATTTATCCACATTAAACTGCATCTGCCACGCATCTGCCCACTCACCCAACCTGTCCAAGTCACCCTGCAATCTCATTACATCCTCCTCACATTTCACACTGTCACCCAGCTTTGTGTCATCTGCAAATTTGCTAATATTACTTTTAATCCCTTCATCTAAATCATTAATGTATATTGTAAATAGCTGCGGTCCCAGCACTGAGCCTTGCGGTACCCCACTAGTCACTGCCTGCCATTCCGAAAAGGACCCGTTAATCCCTACTCTTTGTTTCCTGTCTGCCAACCAATTCTCTATCCATGTCAGTACCCTACCCCCAATACCATGTGCTCTAATTTTGCCCACTAATCTCCTATGTGGGACCTTATCAAAGGCTTTCTGAAAGTCCAGGTACACTACATCCACTGGCTTTCTCATGTCCATTTTCATAGTTATATCCCCAAAAAATTCCAGAAGATTAGTCAAGCATGATTTCCCCTTCGTAAATCCATGCTGACTTGGACCTATCCTGCTACTGCTATCCAAATATACTGCTGTTTCATCTTTTATAATTGACTCCAACATCTTCCCCACCACTGATGTCAGACTAACTGGTCTATAATTGCCTGTTTTCTCTCTCCCTCCTTTCTTAAAAAGTGGGATAATATTAGCTACCCTCCAATCCGCAGGAACTGATCCTGAATCTATAGAACTTTGGAAAATGGTTACTAATGTGTCCATGACTTCTAGAGCCACCTCCTTAAGTACCCTGGGATGCAGACCATCAGGACCTGGGGATTTATCAGCCTTCAGTCCCATCAGTTTACCCAACACCATTTTCTGCCTAATGCGAATTTCCTTCAGTTCCTCTGTTACCCCAGGTCCTTTGGCCACTATTACATCTGGGAGATTGTTTGTGTCTTCCCTAGTGAAGACAGATCCAAAGTACCTGTTCAGCTCGTCTGCCATTTCCTTGTTCCCCATAATAATTTCACCCATTTCTGTCTTCAAGGGCCCAACTTTGGTCTTTACTAGTTTTTTCCTCTTCACATACCTAAAGAAGCTTTTACTATCCTTCTTTATATTCTTGGCTAGTTTACCTTCGTACCTCATCTTTCCCCCCACCCCCTCCGCCCCATATTGCCTTTTTAGTTATCTTCTGTTGCTCCTTAAAAATCTCCCAATCCTCTGGCTTCCCGCTCATCCTCGCTATGTTATACTTCCTCTCTTTTATTTTTATACTGTCCTTGACTTCCCTTGTCATCCACGGTCGCCCCTTTCTTCCTCTTTGAAATGAACTGATCCTGCACCTTCTGTATTATTCCCAGAAATACCTGCCATTGTTGTTCCACTGTCATCCCTGCTAGAGTATCTTTCCAGTCAACTTTGGCCAGCTCCTCCCTCATGGGTCCATAGTCCCCTTTGTTCAACTGTAATACTGACACTTCCGATTTTCCTTTCTCCCTCTCAAATTGTAGATTAAAACTTATCTTATTATGGTCACTACCTCCTAATGGCTCCTGTATCTCAAGTTCCCTTATCAAATCTGGCTCATTACACAACACTAAATCCAGAATTGCCTTCTCCCTGGTAGGCTCTAATACAAGCTGCTCTAAGAATCCATCTCTGAGGCTCTCCACGAACTCCCTTTCTTGGGGTCCAGTACCAACCTGATTTTCCCAGTCTACCTGCATGTTGAAATCCCCCATAACAACTGTAGAATTACCTTTGCGACATGCCAATTTTAACTCTTGATTTAACTAGCACCCTATATCTAGGCTACTGTTTGGGGGTCTGTAGATAACTCCCATTAGGGTCTTTTTGCCCCTACAGTTTCTCAGTTCTGTCCATACTGACTCTACATCTCCTGATTCTATGTCCCCCCTCGCAAGGAACTGAATTTCATTCCTCACCAACAGAGCCACCCCGCCCCCTCTGCCCACCTGTCTGTCCTGTCGATAGGATGTATATCCCTGAATATTCATTTCCCAGCCCTGGTCCTCTTGCAGCCATGTCTCTGTTATTCCCACAACATCATACTTGCCAATTTCCAACTGAGCCAATAACACCAATAGACACGATGGCAGAGAAACGTACAGTCACGAAGAACACCCGTAGCGCAAGTCCCTGAGCGACAGGGCCCGTAGACCGATGGTGCGTGGGATGTTGTCCTGGAGCCAGCACACAGCAGTCCTTGTCTCACGCTAGTACAGCTGCAGACGAACACAATCCAGGTCCCCTCTCCCCAAGTACCTACCCACACACCTCACCCCGACAGATGCCCAGATTGAAAGAACTAGATAGAGTGGATGTGGAGAGGGTGTTTCCCATCGTGGGGGAGTCTAGGACCAGAGGGCACAGATAGAGTGGATGTGGAGAGGATGTTTCCTATCGTGGGGGAGTCTAGGACCAGAGGGCACAGATAGAGTGGAGGTGGAGAGGACGTTTCCTATAGTGGGAGAGTCTAGGACCAGAGGGCACAGATAGAGTGGATATGGAGAGGATGTTTCCTATAGTGGGGGAGTCTAGAACCAGAGGGCACAGATAGAGTGGATGTGGAGAGGACGTTTCCTATAGTGGGGGAGTCTAGGACCAGAGGGCACAGATAGAGTGGATGTGGAGAGGACGTTTCCTATAGTGGGGGAGTCTAGGACCAGAGGGCACAGATAGAGTGGATGTGGAGAGGATGTTTCCTATAGTGGGGGAGTCTAGGACAAGAGGACAGAGATAGAGTGGATGTGGAGAGGATGTTTCCTATAGTGGGGAATTCTAGGACCAGAGGGCACAGCCTCAGAACAGAAGGACGTCCCTTTACAACAGAGGTGAGGAGGAATTTCTTTTGGCAGAGGGTGGTAAATCTGTGGAATCTTATTCCGAGATACAGCACAGAATCAGCCCTTTAATCCGTGCCACTCGGCAATCCCCCGACTTCATCCGAGCCTCATCACAGGACAGCTTACAATGACCAATTAACCTACCGACCTGTACGTCTTTGGACCGTGGGAGGAAACTGTGACACCCGGCGGAAACCCACGCATTTCACGGGGAGGACGAACGGTCGCCATCACGGGCAAAGCCCTCCCCACCATTGAGCACATCTGCGGGGAGCGCCGTCGTAGGAAAGTAGCGTCTGTCATCAGAATCTCCCACCACCCAGGCCATGCTCTCTTCTCGCTGCTGCCATCAGGAAGAAGGTATAGGAGCCTCAGGACTCACACTACCAGGTTTGGGAACAGTTACTACCCCTCAACCATCAGACCCTCAAACTAGAGTGGATATCTTCAGTCGCCCCATCATTGAAATGTTCCCACAACCAATGGACTCACTTTCAAGGATTCTTCATCTCGTGTTCTAGGTATTTATTGCATCCTTATTTAATATTATAGTTTATTTCTTGTATTTGCGGAGTTTGTTGTCATTCGCAGACTGGTTGAACGCCCCAGTTGGTGAGGTCTTTCATTGATTCTATTGTGGTTATTAATTCTATTGTGGATTTACTGAGTATCCCCGCAAGAAAATTTATCTCAGTTTTGTATACGGTGACCTACATGTACTTTGATAATAAATTTACTTCCACCTTTAAACTTTGACCTCTGGCTCCTTACGGATTGAACTCTGAACTTCGGCCTAAGCGGTAATGGCGTCGCGCCGGTTGCTACGCTGCTGTGGCCGTTCGTTGCCACGGGCGGCTGAGGAGGCCAAGTCACCGGGCATGTTGGAAGCGGAGGCTCTTGCTGAGAGTGGTAGATGGAGTTCAACCCGGAGAAGTGTGAGGTGGTACACTTTGGAAGGACAAACTCCAAGGCAGAGTACAAAGTAAATGGCAGGATTCTTGGTAGTGTGGAGGAGCAGAGGGATCTGGGGGTACATGTCCACAGATCCCTGAAAGTTGCCTCACAGGTAGATAGGGTAGTTAAGAAAGCTTATGGGATGTTATCGAGGGATAGAGTTTAAGAGTCGCGATGTAATGATGCAGCTCTATAAAACTCTGGTTAGGCCACACTTGGAGTACTGTGTCCAGTTCTGGTCGCCTCACTATAGGAAGGATGTGGAAGCATTGGAAAGGGTACAGAGGAGATTTACCAGGATGCTGCCTGGTTTAGAGAGTATGCATTATGCTCAGAGATTAAGGGAGCTAGGGCTTTACTCTCTGGAGAGAAGGAGGATGAGAGGAGACATGATAGAGGTGTACAAGATAATAAGAGGAATAGATAGGAGTGGATAGCCAGCGCCTCTTCCCCAGGGCACCACTGCTCAATACAAGAGGACATGGCTTTAAGGTAAGGGGTGGGAAGTTCAAGGGGGATATTAGAGGAAGGTTTTTTACTCAGAGAGTGGTTGGTGCGTGGAATGCACTTGCCTGAGTCAGTGGTGGGGGCAGATACACTAGTGAAGTTTAAGAGACTACTAGACAGGTATATGGAGGAATTTAAGGTGGGGGGGTTATATGGGAGGCAGGGTTTGAGGGTCGGCACAACATTGTGGGCGGAAGGGCCTGTACTGTGCTGTACTATTCTATGTTCTATGTTCTATGAGTCGGGGTGTCAGGGAGAGGCAGGGTTCAGAGGGTTGATACCTCACCCATGATCGAATGGAAGAGCAGACTGTGACAGTGGAAGAAGTTGGCGAGGACCAACAGGGGTGGGTTTCCTCAGCCGTCCCGAGGCAGTGCAGGTGATGGCGGAGTTTCTTGGCCCGCGGGGTCGGCGCGGTGGGGCCGGGGCGAGGTGGGGACGTTTTACTCCCAGGAACTTGAGCGAGGCTGCTGGCGGCGGGAGAGAGACGGAAGAGGAGCAAGTGGTGGGTTCAGCCGCTTCACCACACCGCAAGGAGGGAACACCTTGGTGGGCACGCACACCCCTCCTACCTCCACGGACTATCACGCTCATGTAGGTCTGGGACACCAGCATGGCGACGTTGATGAGGACGGTGGCCAGGATGAAGGACCCCACGACGGGGAACTCAATGAAGTCCTTAAGGGTGTTCCGGAGGAAGGAGCAGCACCGGTCCAGCTTCTGCCTGTACCCTTCGACGTGGTCGGATCTACGGCGCTCCCTCGGGTACGTACCTGTGAAGGAAAGGGGGGAAACGGGTCACAGCGTGCTCTCTCCCCCCCCTCACACACGCCCCGCAAGCACCCCCAAAGTTGGTGCCAAGGAGAGGCAGACACGAGGTCAGAACACATCTTGATTGGGCTGGAGTACGATGCAATCCGGAGTCTCTATAAGGCACGGGTCGGACCGCACCCGGGAGTACTGCGGGCATCGGAGCGGGTCCAGGGCAGGTCCGTGAGAGTGATTCTGGGAATGAAAGGATGGGAAGCGTCCGGCGGCCTGTGCGCGCAGGGATTTAGGAGAACGAGGGGGAAGATCGCGCTGAAACTTTCCCGACGGTCAAAGGCCGAGATAGAGCGGACGCGGAGGGGACGCTTCCAATCTAGGACCAGAGGGCACAGCCTCAGAGTAGAAAGGGTGTCCTTTTAGAACGGGGGTGAGCAAGAATTTCTTTAGCTGGAGGGCGGTGGATCTGTGGAATTTGTTGCCACAGACGAGGGCAAATCATTGGGTATATTTAAACTGGAGGTTGGTTAGTCAGGGCACCAAAAGTTACAGAAGGGGGTTGAGAGGGATAATGAATCAGCCATGATGGAATAGTGGAGCAGACTCGACGGGCCGAATAGCCTATTTCTGCTTCTATGTCTTGGGGGGGTGGTTTACATCCCTCAGCACAGGGTGAGGGTGCAAGGGCTCGGGATTATGGAGGAGATTCTGGAGCTGGGGCTGTCAGTAAGAGGGTGGTGGGGAGGGGGGGGGTTGTTGGAACGAGGGAAGAGTTAAAATTCTCACTAACCAGGATAGTCCATGGAGAAGATGAGGGTGGGTTATAGTGGCACTGTGTTTGGCCTCTCTTTACCACCCCTCCCTCTCACACCCTTTCCCTCCTTCCCTCTCTCCTCGCCCTCTTTTCCCCTTTCCTCTCTCTCTCTCGTTTCCTCTCTCTTTAGTTAATGTTTCTTTCTCCTTCTCTTTCCTCTGCCCTCTCTCACTTTCACTCACTCACTGTTTCCTCCATTTTTCGAAACGTCACTCTCTTTCTTTCCCAGTTAGTCCAAATTTTCTTCGTTCTCTGCACCTTTCTCTCTCACTCCTTCTTTCCCCTTCACACTTTCTCTCTCTCTCTCTTCCTTTCTATCTCTTTCACACGCTCTCTCTGTCCCTCTCTTGCTCTGTACCTTCCACTCTCTGTCCCCCTCTCCCTGCCCCTTCCCCTATCTTTGTCCCCTCTTTTCTATCTATCTCTGTCACTCTATCTCTATCTTTCAATGTGTTTATCTTTTTCTCTCTCTGCTTCTCTCAGTGAGTTTCTCTCTCTCTATTGCTCTATATCTCTCTCTCTATCTATCTATCTCTATGTCTCTTTCTCTATCTCTACTTCTCTCTCTCTCACGTTCTATTTCTCTCTATCCCCCTCTCTCTGTCTCTATCTCTCTCTTGCAGGTATTCCATCTGCCATCCTTGAGCTCTGACCGCGGGGGAGAGCGTTTAGAATCATCGCTCATGGTGCTGGTGTGGTCACAATGGGACATTGGGGCTGGGGTGTGGGGAGGTGTTCTTTAGAACCCAGGGAGAGTACAGAACCCTGACCTCTGCCGGATTCTGCTGTGTTCGGTCCAAGGTTAATTCAGAAGTCAAGAAAGAGTCACAAAACTTGTTGCTTTAAGCTGATGGAATAAAGGAGTTGAAAATGTAGAGTAGCGGGGTCTAGTCGAGGAAGGAAAGAAGGTAGACCAATGTGTTCTGCCTCCTTATACCGCAGATAAGAGACTTTCCACTCAAATTTGTAGATAAGAGTTAACCAATCCAATAGCCCCTATTCAAATAATGTGATACCAAGAAGATTCCAGAAAGAGACAGAGAACTGTGACCACTAGGGGAAACACTAAACAACTGCATATACACACTGTGACCACTAGGGGACACACTGAACAACTGCATGTACACACTGTGACCACTAGGGGACACACTGAACAATTGCATGTACACACTGTGACCACTAGGGGACACACTGAACAATTGCATGTACACACTGTGACCACTAGGGGCACACTGCACAACTGCATATACACACTGTGACCACTAGGGGACACACTGAACAATTGCATGTACACACTGTGACCACTAGGGGACACACTGAACAATTGCATGTACACACTGTGACCACTAGGGGACACACTGAACAATTGCATGTACACACTGTGACCACTAGGGGACACACTGAACAATTGCATGTACACACTGTGACCACTAGGGGCACACTGCACAACTGCCCAGACATACTGTGACCACTAGGAAGCATACTCTGCAGTCACACGCATAAAGCATACCAGCAGGCATAGATTGTTAATCAATGATACGGCGTAATTCAACATCTCATGGGGTGTCGGACTGCCATGGGTACACCGTCAATGTATGAGGCCAGCAATCGACTTTCTTCAATTCTGGCATAGCTTGATCCCACTGGTATCGGATCATCCAGCCTGGGGCTAGTTGATGGCCATCTGGGATTGGAGCACCTCTCCACCCTGTGACCTGAGAATGACTGCCTGGAATCTCAGATTGGTTATTCCCTCTGACTTCCTATCAGCGGACTCCTCTGATCTCGGATTGGTTAATCTCTCCCGGTCCGGGACTGGTTGGTCTCTGCTGACCTGGGATTGGTTGATTCCCCGGGCCACGGATTGGTTGATCTGCAGGCACTCGGGATCGATTGCTTCATCTGACTGTGGGTGGGTTTCGTCCACCTGACCTTGAATTGGTCCGCCAGTTTGACCTTGGATTGGGTCATCCTCTGACCATGGACTGGACCGTCCATCAGACCGTGCATCCATCCGGCTGTAGATTAGCGCATCTCTCTGACCGCGGATTGGTCGGCTCCCCCGCCCCGGGGACTGGTGGATCTCTGGCGGATCGACCTCAGCCGCTGATTGGCTGCTGCCGCCCCGCTGTGAACTGCTCTCTCGCCGCTTCTTGTGCGAGCGCAGAACCTGCTGAGGGCGGATTCAAGCGAAGTGCAGGGAAATTTTGCCGTGGCTGAAAATAAAAACGGAAGCTTTTCTGCAACGTGACAGCCAAACTTTCCCAGTCCGCTTTTGCAGCTGGTTGCCCTTTCACGGCTTCGGGTTTTGCTCATGAAATAACTCCGGTCCCCTCTGTCCCTGTCTCCCGTCGCCTGCGATGTCCTCGGAACCTGATCTCCGCAACCCCACAGCTACTCCGGCCGGGGGTCGGAACTCGCTCCCGGGCATGGGTCGCTCGCCTGCTCCGGAGACCGCCGCGGTCGGGGCCGGCAGCCCGGTCCAACCCGCGTCGCAGAAGGGGAACCGTCCGACAGGGCCCGCCGGCCTCCAGTTCCTTGTGCAGGTGGGTCTCCACCGGGAGAGCGTGTCCCTGGGGCTTCAGGACGCCTCGGTCAGGAAAGCCAAGGAGTTTGCCCTCAGCCTCATCCTCAAGAAGGTAAGAGAGCCGCGTCCTGCCAGGGTTGTGGGGTTCAAGGATGCTGGAGGGAGGAGGCAATCGGATCGCGGACCCCCCGTCTGCTCAAAGAGCACGGTCCGCTCCAACGCACAAATCCCACACGCGTCCCTATCGCCCTGGGAGAGAAAGTGTGGGGGGGGGGCTTGCCTTTCTCCTTTGAGGGGATCTAGGCACTTCTGGTTGGGCGGCGCTCCCTCCTCATCACACGCCCTACCCCTCCTGCAGCGCTCCCTCCCCGCTGCCCCCTCCCACTCCTGCTGTTGTCTTCTCCTCGCCGCCCCCCTGTGGCGTTCCATCTCCCACGCCTGGTGCTCTCTGCCCACACCCGAAGCGCTTGCCTCCTCGCCACCCGCACCCCCGACCTCCCCGCTCTGCGTGTCGCTCCCTCCTCCTCTCTCACGGACAGCTGTGACAACAGTCCGTAAGATCAGCCCCAAACCCCTTCCTGCGCCCCCCGAGGGCAAAACAGATCCCGGACCCGTTGTTGGAAGAAAAGCCCCGGGGGAAAAAAATTTCCCACCGAAAATAAAGTCACCAGGCTCGTTTTGTGTGGGATCTTGTTGTGCATGCGTTGGCCAATTACCAGAATGTTCTGTCCTGTCCAGGGTAGGGCGGGGAAACAGGGCATTTTATCTGCATGGACAGACCTCCTAGGAGATCGGTATCAGGTGATCGGGACAAGAAAACTTGTGTTTGGTCAAATAATATTTATTTTTCCTTCTGAGATGGTGAAGCCCAGTTTAACCAGTCCCTCAGAGTGAATCCCCCTCCATACCGTCCCATCACACACTCCCGGGGTCAGACACAGAGTGAATCCCCCTCCATACCGTCCCATCACACACTCCCGGGGTCAGACACAGAGTGAAGCTCCCTCCGCACCTCCCATCACACACTCCCGGGGTCAGACACAGAGTGAAGCTCCCTCCACACCGTCCCATCACACACTCCCGGGGTCAGACACAGAGTGAAGCTCCCTCCACACTGTCCCATCACACACTCCCGGGGTCAGACACAGAGTGAAGCTCCCTCCACACTGTCCCATCACACACTCCCGGGGTCAGACACAGAGTGAAGCTCCCTCCACACCATCCCATCACACACTCCCGGGGTCAGACACAGAGTGAAGCTCCCTCCGCACCTCCCATCACACACTCCCGGGCTCAGACACAGAGTGAAGCTCCCTCCACACTGTCCCATCACACACTCCCGGGGTCAGACACAGAGTGAAGCTCCCTCCACACTGTCCCATCACACACTCCCGGGGTCAGACACAGAGTGAAGCTCCCTCCACACCGTCCCATCACACACTCCCGGGGTCAGACACAGAGTGAAGCTCCCTCCGCACCTCCCATCACACACTCCCGGGTCCAGACACAGAGTGAAGCTCCCTCCACACCGTCCCATCACACACTCCCGGGGTCAGACACAGAGTGAAGCTCCCTCCGCACCTCCCATCACACACTCCCGGGGTCAGACACAGAGTGAAGCTCCCTCCACACTGTCCCATCACACACTCCCGGTGTCAGACACAGAGTGAAGCTCCCTCCACACTGTCCCATCACACACTCCCGGGGTCAGACACAGAGTGAAGCTCCCTCCACACCGTCCCATCACACACTCCCGGGGTCAGACACAGAGTGAAGCTCCCTCCACACCGTCCTATCACACACTCCTGGGGTCAGACACAGAGTGAAACTCCCTCCACACTGTCCCATCACACACTCCCGGGGTCAGACACAGAGTGAAACTCCCTCCACACCGTCCCATCACACACTCCCGGGGTCAGACACAGAGTGAAGCTCCCTCCGCACCGTCCCATCAGACACTCCCGGGGTCAGACACAGAGTGAAGCTCCCTCCACACCGTCCCATCACACACTCCCGGGCTCAGACACAGAGTGAAGCTCCCTCCACACCGTCCCACCACACACTCCCGGGGTCAGACACAGAGTGAAGCTCCCTCCGCAATCTCCCATCACACACTCCCGGGGTCAGACACAGAGTGAAGCTCCCTCCACACTGTCCCATCACACACTCCCGGGGTCAGACACAGAGTGAAGCTCCCTCCACACTGTCCCATCACACACTCCCGGGGTCAGACACAGAGTGAAGCTCCCTCCACACCGTCCCATCACACACTCCCGGGGTCAGACACAGAGTGAAGCTCCCTCCGCACCTCCCATCACACACTCCCGGGGTCAGACACAGAGTGAAGCTCCCTCCACACTGTCCCATCACACACTCCCGGGGTCAGACACAGAGTGAAGCTCCCTCCACACTGTCCCATCACACACTCCCGGGGTCAGACACAGAGTGAAGCTCCCTCCACACCGTCCCATCACACACTCCCGGGGTCAGACACGGAGTGAAACTCCCTCCGCACCATCCCATCACACACTCCCGGGTCCAGACACAGAGTGAAACTCCCTCCACACCGTCCCATCACACACTCCCGGGGTCAGACACAGAGTGAAGCTCCCTCCGCACCGTCCCATCAGACACTCCCGGGGTCAGACACAGAGTGAAGCTCCCTCCGCACCGTCCCATCAGACACTCCCGGTGTCAGACACAGAGTGAAGCTCCCTCCGCACCATCCCATCACACACTCCCGGGTCCAGACACAGAGTGAAACTCCCTCCACACCGTCCCATCACACACTCCCGGGTCCAGACACAGAGTGAAGCTCCCTCCACACCGTCCTATCACACACTCCCGGGGTCAGACACGGAGTGAAACTCCCTCCGCACCATCCCATCACACACTCCCGGGTCCAGACACAGAGTGAAACTCCCTCCACACCGTCCCATCACACACTCCCGGGGTCAGACACAGAGTGAAGCTCCCTCCGCACCGTCCCATCAGACACTCCCGGGGTCAGACACAGAGTGAAACTCCCTCCACACCGTCCCATCACACACTCCCGGGTCCAGACACAGAGTGAAACTCCCTCTGGACTGTCCCATTGCAGGACAGTAAGTGGTACACAAACTGCCCTCTCTATGTCCTGGAAGACTCGGTGTTCCATGAGTGTGGGGGGTTGCAGATCTTGTTCGGGGGTCTGGCGGGGCTGCTCTTCAAGTTCTGCCCCCACCTCCTAATGCTTGGACATCGGTGCGGAGGGAGGGGCGTGATGGGTTAGTCAGGGGGGTGCTCCTCGCTGGACTGTTCCCGGGCCTGGTCCAGGCGGTGGGCAGCTGGGGCTCTGTCTGAACAGGTCGCCCAGCTCTTAACCAGTTCTGGTTCAAGTCTGTCGCCGTCTGACTGTACATATATACAACCCAACGAAACAACATCCCTCCGGACAGTTGTGCACTCACAGATCGTGTGTCACACGCACCGCACACGCACACACACACACACACACACACACACACACACAGTGCTGGAAGAACTCAGCAGGTCGGGCAGCCTCTGCTGAAGTGAAAAGATAGTCGACGTTTCGCCCCGAATCGTCTCCACAGCCGCTGCCTGGACTGCAGGTTTCCTCCAGCACTTTGTCTGTGCGTTGCTCTGGATTTCTAGCAGACCTTCTCGTGTTTATTCCGCTAAGCACCCCGTGAGTTAATGAGACAGAATTCACGATGCTGGCGGAGCAGCGCACAGGTAAACGGCTGGGGCAGTCCTGGTGGCGGGGTATTGATTCGTCTCACAGCCGGAGGGGAGAAGCTGTCACCCGGCCGGGCAGTCCGAGCCCTGCGGCTCCTGCACCTCCTTCCTGACGGTCGTGCGTCAGAGAGATCGTGGTGGGAATCCCCAACAGAGCTTCCCTTCTGGTAAAGGTCATAAATGCGTGGGGTTGGTGGGGGGGAAGGAAGGGACACGGACCCAAACTGTTCCTCCTCCCCCCACCCCGGTACAGCCTCCTCATCCACGAGCGAAACCACATCCTCTTGTAGATGGTGACCGGAACTGTGCACACTACTCCATAAACTTCAGAGGCTCTGCAGATGCTGGAAATCTGCAGAGACTTGGGGCGGAGGGAAACCCCGGCGGGGTTTTTTTGCTCTCCTCTGCAGGGTATCCAAAGACACAGCTTCCCTGGAAAATGGGTTCGCGGCGTTCAGAGTTGCCGGTACCCCTGGCCACAACTGGGGGGCGGGTGGGGGGGGGGTTACGGAGCCGGTGGGCACCGCGGGGTCTCAAGGGCGTTCTGGGCAGCGTTACCAATGGTGTAATTTATTGGCTGTAATTATCGCGGATCGCGGAACACGATAGGATTGCCCTGGCGTGATCGGGTGGCGCGACGGAGAGACCCGGGCTCAATTCCACCGGTGCCCGCGTGTTTTTTTCCCTCCGGGCGCCCCGGTCTCCTCCCACCTTCCGGGGACGCGCGGGTTAGGATGAGAGAGCTGCCCCCGTGCCGGAAGCGCGGCGACACTTGCGGGCTGCCACCCGGGCGCATGGTCGGACTGCGTTGGTCGCTGGGGGCGTTGAAGCGACGCGTGTGAAAATAAAGCTAACTTTGGACCTTTAATCTTTTAACGTTCAAAGTAAATTTAATATCGAAGCACAACCCTGAGATTAATTTTCCTGCGGGCGTTCTCAATAAATCCGACAACCGCAAATAGAATCAACGAAAGGCCGCGCCGACAGGGCGGACGGACAACCGGTGGGCAAAAGACAGCAAGCCGCGCAAGAAAGAAATAAGAATAGGGAATAAATAAACAATAAATAACAATAAATAAGATGAAGGGTCCTTGAAAGTGAGTCCATAGGTTGTGGGAACAGTTCAGTGATGGGACGAGTGAAGTTATCACCTCTGGTTCAGGAGCCTGATGGTTGAGGGGTAGTAACTGTTCCTGACCCTGGTGGTGCGAGTCCTGAGGCTCCTGTACCTCCTTCCTGACGGCAGCAGTGAGAAGAGAGCGTGGCCTGGGTGGTGGGGGTCTCTGATGATGGATGCTGCTTTCCTGTGACAGCGTTTCACGTAGAAAATCACTTTGACATTACCGCCACAACATTGTAATGAAAGTCAAGAAAAACACACACAGACCGATATAGAGGACACCGTATATGTGAATGAGTTCCCATAATGCAGCTGAAAGTTTGTTCCTACAAACAGCAGAACCAGTTTTCTTTTGAACTTAGTAACAAAATGGGAGCTCATTCTCATGTAGGGTGTTCTATATAAATTGGGTGCTGTTAACTGTGAACAATCTGTGGAGAGAAAGGGATGAAACTGTAAATCTCATGAAAATAAATTACATTGGCATGGGATCTGGAGATCTTGCTTTCTCATCTAGAGTACAGTGGATAGCAGGGAGGAAAGGGGAATAGAAGACCAGAAGTAAAAATTTCACAGAATGTAAACAGATGCAACTGACTCAATCATTCACACCCAGCCCCATTGGGAAAATAATTCTTGTGGATCACCATTGTCATGTTTATCCAGGCTTTGCCAAATCAGCAGCAACTCTAAAGACAGAAAACAGATTGCACTGTAATTGTTCTGATAACGAGCACAAATAAGACAAGTGCTTAAATGGTTACAAGCACCTGCTCCATAAACATAGACTAGTGAACTTTAAGAGACTACTAGACAGGTATATGGAGGAATTTAAAGTGGGGGATTATAAGGGAGGCAGGATTTGAGGGTTGGCACAACATTGTGGGCCGAAGGGCCTGTAATGTGCTATACTATTCTATGTTCTATGTTCTCGATAGTTGGGAGGGCTTCACCCGTGATGGACCCGGCCAATATTACACTACCTTTTGCAGAGATTTCAGTTCAAGGGCGTTGGTGTCTCTACGCCAGCCTGTGATACAGCCGGTCAATATACTCTCCACCACCGGTCAGAAGTTTTCCCTGTGTGGACTCAGTGGTGCCCCCCGTGAGGCCGCAGCCTGGAACTGCGCCATGACAGTTTACATATCAAACCAGAATGAATGGCCAGAGTGAGGGGACGGCCCCCCACCCCCACCCCGTGACCACATCCCGCTCCGTGCGTAGTGTGCCGCCTCGCCTAGTCGAAGAGTCCAGGAACTGGCCCTCCTCCAGCTGATGCCGGGCTCGGGACGGGAGCCCTGGACAACAGGAGATGTCCTTTCCCCCATTTTGCCCTGCGGGTGCAGAAAGGGATTAAGAAAATTAATTTTCACCAAACCCCTCACTTCTACACAGCCCCTCACGTGGCTTGGGGCCCCCGCTCTCCTCATCGTCCCCCACTCCCGAGGCATGGAGTCCCGTTCCCCGCCCCTCCCAAGCCACAAGGAGATTCCCAACCCCCGCGCCAACCCCTCCCACAGGTACGGGGCCTCCCACCTTGCCTGGCCGTCTCCCTCCAGTGTCGTGGGGCTCGCTCAGCAAGTGCCGGTGGAGACTAGCATACAGCCTATTAAGAACGCAAACACCAGGAAATCTGCAGATGCTGGAATTTCAAGCAACACACATCAAAGTTGCTGGTGAACACAGCAGGCCAGGCAGCATCTCTAGGAAGAGGTACAGTCGACGTTTCAGGCCGAGACCCTTCGTCAGGACTAACTGAAAGAAGAGCTAGTAAGAGATTTGAAAGTGGGAGGGGGAGGGATGGAGCCAAGAGAAAGCAGGATCTCCCAGTGGCCACACATTTTAATTCCACATCCCATTCCCATTCTGACATGTCTATCCATGGCCTCCTCTACTGTAAAGATGAAGCCACACTCAGGTTGGAGGAACAACACCTTATATTCCGTCTGGGTAGCCTCCAACCTGATGGCATGAACATCGACTTCTCTAACTTCCGCTAATGCCCCACCTCCCCCTCGTACCCCATTCGTTATTTATTTATATACACACATTCTTTCTCTCTCTCTCCCTTTTCTCCCTCTGTCCCTCTCACTATACCCCTTGCCCATCCTCGGGTTTCCCCCCCTCCTCCTTTTCCTTCTCCCTGGGCCTCCTGTCCCATGATCCTCTCATATCCCTTTTGCCAATCACCTGTCCATCTCTTGGCTCCATCCCTCCCCCTCCTGTCTTCTCCTATCATTTTGGATCTCCGCCTCCCCCTCCCACTTTCAAATCTCTTACTAGCTCTTCCTTCAGTTAGTCCTGACGAAGGGTCTTGGCCCCGAAACGTCGACTGTACCTCTTCCTAGAGATGCTGCCTGGCCTGCTGCGTTCACCAGCAACTTTTATGTGTGTAGTCTATTAAGAGCTTAAGACAGAGGAGCAGAATTAGGCCATTCGGCCCAGCGAGTCTGTTCTGCCATTCCATCATGGCTGATCTATTATCCCTCTCAACCCTATTTTCTCGCCTTCTCCCTGCAACCTCTTACAGCTCTATAAAACTCTGGTTAGGCCACACTTGGAGGACTGTGTCCAGTTCTGGTCGCCTCACTATAGGAAGGATGTGGAAGCATTGGAAAGGGAACAGAGGAGATTTACCAGGATGCTGCCTGGTTTAGAGAGTGTGCATTATGATCAGAGATTAAGGGAGCTAGGGCTTTATTCTTTGGAGAGAAGGAGGATGAGAGGAGACATGATAGAGGTATACAAGATAATAAGAGGAATAGATAGATTGGATAGCCAGCGCCTCTTCCCCAGGGCAGCACTGCTCAGTACAAGAGGACATGGCTTTAAGGTAAGGGGTGGGAAGTTCAAGGGGGATATTAGAGGAAGGTTTTTTTACTCAGAGAGTGGTTGGTGCGTGGAATACACTGCCTGAGTCAGTGGTGGAGGCAGATACACTAGTGAAGTTTAAGAGACTACTGGACAGGTATATGGAGGAATTTAAGGTGGGGGGTTATATGGGAGGCAGGGTTTGAGGGTCAACACAGCAATGTGGGCCGAAGGGCCTGTACTGTGCTGTATTATTCCATGTTCTGTGTTCTTACGCCCTTACAAATCAAGAACCTATTAACCTCCGCTTTAAATATGCCCCATGACTTGGCCTCCACGGCTGACGTTGGCAATGAATTTCACAGATTCACTACCCCCTGGCTAAAGAAATTCCTTCTCATCTCTGTTTTAAACAGACGTCCTTCCTGTTCTCAGATTGTGCCCTCGGGTCCTCTCCGCGTCCAGTCTCTCTACCTCGGCCCTTCAGTTTTCGTAAGCAGAAGGGATTTTGCAGACGCTGGGAATCGACACGCAAAGCGCGGGAGCAACTCGGCAGGTCGGGCAGCATCTATGGAGGGGAGTAAACGGTCGAGAATGGTCCCGACCCGAAATATCGACTCTTTCCTCTTGCCCGACCCGCTGAGTTCTTCTGCCGTCCTGCGTGCGTTATTCTCAATGTGCGGTAGAATTTCCGCGAGGCCGACCCCCTCCCTTTCTCCCTCACCCCTTCCCCCCTCTCCCTCACCCCTCCCCCTCTCCCTCACACCCTCACACCCTCCCCCCCCCCATTCTTCAACTGAGTGCAGCCACAGAAGCGGAGGGCCAGGAAAAGGTTACATCGCTTTGGTGATGAACTCAGGAAGTGAGGCGCTGTCTGACACCGAGAGTCACACGTAAAAATTTCCACTCGTATCAGAAACACCTTTATCTCTCTCTCTACCCCCCTCTATCTCTACCCTCTGTCTATCTCTAACTACCTCTCTCTACCTCTACCCTCCCTCTCTCTATCTCTACCTCTCTCTCTACCTCTACCCTCCCTCTCTCTATCTCTACCTCTCTCTCTACCTCTACCCCCCTTCTCGATCTCTATCACTACCTGTCTCTCTCTCTCTACCTGCCTCTATCTCTACCCTCTCTCTCTCTACTCCTCCCCTCTCTATCTACCTCTCTCTATCTCTATCTCTACCCTCCCTCTCTCGATCTACCCTCTCTCTGTCTACACACTCTCTCTCTATTCCTCCCTCTCTCTCTCTACCTCCCTCCCTCCCTTCCTTCCATTCACCCACCCGCCGAATTTCCCCCGCCTGCGCCCCTCTGGGCTGTCTGAATAGCTGAGCCTGAGGGAAGGGGGTGGTGGGTGGGAGACGGTTAGTTTGTGCAAGTGAGAGGCCGGAAATCTCCCGGACATCCCCCGCCACTCCCCCCCACCCATACCCCGCCGGATCGGCTGAGAACGTTGTCCCCGGTGGGCTCACAGGTCTGACCCTTGGCATGGAAAGCTCCCACGAGGTCGGGCCGGGAGGGGTCAAAATTCAAAGTAAGTTTACTATCGAAGAACCGTATTTTCGAGATTCTTCTTGTGGGCGTTTACGGGAAGAAAAAGCAACACAATGGAATTTGTGGGGGGGAACATACGTAAACAACGA
The DNA here is from genome assembly GCF_963921235.1 of Mobula hypostoma. Classification (NCBI taxonomy): domain Eukaryota; kingdom Metazoa; phylum Chordata; class Chondrichthyes; order Myliobatiformes; family Myliobatidae; genus Mobula; species Mobula hypostoma. The sequence continues at coordinate 6,745,646 of NC_086126.1, read as the reverse complement.
CCGGCGAACAATCAATGAGCAGAAAAAGGCAAACTGTGCAAATAAATTAACACTGAGCTCAGGAGTTGTGAAGAGTCCCGAAAGTTTTGTGGAATCAGTCTGTGAAAGTTTCAGGTTGTGGAATCAGTTCAGAGTCGGGGTGAGTGAAGTTACCCTCGCCGGCTCAGGAGCCCGATCGTTGAGGGGGTAATGACTGTTGCTGAACCCGGTGATGTGGGGCCTGAGGCTCCCGGGCCTCCCCCCTGACTGTGGCCGTGAGAAGAGAGCGCGGCCTGGGTGGTGGGAGGGTTCCTTGATGGTGGACGCCGCTTTCTTGCGGCAGCTTTCCTTGTAGGTGTGATCAATGGTGGGGGGAGGGCTTTTCCTGTCACTAAGTGGGTCGTTAACCACCGCTTTCAGTAGGCTTTCGTTTTTTTTTCCGTTCTGGGGCATTGCTGTTTCCATACCAGGCCATCGCATGAAGCTCTCCCACCGTGCATCTGAAGAAGCTGGTGATGCAACTTCAAAACTTTCAAACTAATTCAAATTTAAGACACCCGCGTCGGGAATGCGTGGCAGCGCGGTGACGTGTGCAATTCCAATCTTTTCACATCTAATCCGTAAACGAACGAGAATGCTCAATCAAACAAGATTACTCACATATTACTGAAATATTAAATACACGACGTACGCAAACTTCTAGCAACGTAGAGGAACTGTTGTACCTAATTAGCGAGGGGGGCTTACGTACTGGTTGAAGCATGGGGGGTGATTTCATCCCGTTGCCAACCCCCATCTCCCCTGCCCATCAGTCCCTCCCCGATAAAACAGCGCCTTTATGTTAAAGATCGGCTCTGTTCTATCGCAACACGCGGTGAAACCGGTCATTACCGGGCCAGCGACCAGGACAGTCCGAGGATGCGCCGGGCGCGGCGGCCCGCAAGAGCGACTACGCTTTTCCGACGCCAGCAAACAGCACTGGGTCACAGTCCAAAGCGACTTTTGCGCAGGAGTGTACTTGTCGGGAGAGAGCGAGTTTGCAATAGATGTTGGAAGCGCCGCGGGAGGGGGCGTGGGGCAAGGTGGCAGGGGGGTGGGGGAGGAGGGGATGGTGATGTGGGCACAGACACCCTCCCCCCAGCCCTGAGACACCAGACAAGGTCATTTGATTCCAAACAATTAGTTTATTGATCATTACAGAATGTCTCCCTGGTGCTTCCCGCTCCTTCCCCTCTCCCTTCCCCTTTTCCCAACCGTGATTCCCCTCTCCCTGTCCCCTTCCCACTCCCAGTCCACAATAGAGACCCAGATCAGAATCAGATTTATCATCACTCACATAGGTCATAGAACATATAGAACATAGAATAGTACAGCACAGGACAGGCCCTTCGGCCCACAATCTTGTGCCTCCACCACTGACTCAGACAGTGTACTCACAAGGTCAAGAGGGTTGAGGGGATGCAGAGGTGTTGGCGAGATTTCTTGCTGCCGACCTCCAGTCGCCCGCCCTGGTTCCGACCAAGTCTCGCCGTCACAGCCAAGGAATCTCACCGACACCTCCACGCCCCCGCAAGAGGCGAAAGAAATCTGGCATGACCCAGTCGGCCCCTCGCCGATTTCTGTCGATGGGCCGTAGAGAAAATAAACACTCCGCCCAGATGCATCCTAGCTCGGAACGGCGACTCGTGACCGCGAGAAACGGCAGCGAGTTGTGGGCACGGCTCGGCGAGTCGCGGAAACCAGCCTCTCCCCCCCACCCCGTGGACCCTGTCAGCACTTCAAAGTCAATTTATTATCTAGGTTCCTTACATGTCACCATACACAACCCCGATATTAGTTTTCTTGCGGGCATACTCAGTAAATCCAACGCCCGTGAAAGACCGCGCCAGTAGGGCGGACGTCCAAAAGGCAAAAAAAAAACCGCGTAAATACACGTAGAAAGAAATAATAAATAAGCAATAAACATCGAGCGTATGCTGGCATTCATAGCGAGAGGATTCGAGTACAGGAGCAGGGAGGTACTACTGCCGTTGTACAAGGCCTTGGTGAGACCACACCTGGAGTATTGTGTGCAGTTTTGGTCCCCTAATCTGAGGAAAGACATCTTTGCCATAGAGGGAGTACAAAGAAGGTTCACCAGATTGATTCCTGGGATGGCAGGACTTTCATATGATGAAAGACTGGATCGACTTGGCTTATACTCTCTGGAATTTAGAAGATTGAGGGGGGGATCTTATTGAAACGTATAAGATCCTAAAGGGATTGGACAGGCTAGATGCAGGAAGATTGTTCCCGATGTTGGGGAAGTCCAGAACGAGGGGTCACAGTTTGAGGATAGAGGGGAAGCCTTTTAGGACCGAGATGAGGAAAAACTTCTTCACACAGAGAGTGGTGAATCTGTGGAATTCTCTGCCACAGGAAACAGTTGAGGCCAGTTCATTGGCGATATTAGATATGGCCCTTGTGGCTAAAGGGATCAGGAGGTACGGAGAGAAGGCAGGTACAGGGTTCTGAGTTGGATGATCAGCCATGATCATACTGAATGGCGGGGCAGGCTCGAAGGGCCGAATGGCCTACTCCTGCACCTATCTTCTATGTTTCTATGTTTCTACGGTGAGATGAAGAGGCCTTGAAAGTGAGTTCATAGGCTGTGGGAACATTTCAGTGAAGTTGAGTGAAGTTATTCCCTCTGGTTGATGGTTGAGGGGTAGTAACTGTTCCTGAACCTGGTGGTGTGAGTCCTGAGGCTCCTGTACCTTCTACCCCGATGGCAGCGGTGAGAAGAGAGCACGGACTGGGTGGTGGGGGTCGCTGACGTGCTCAGTGGTGGGGCATTAGCGGAAGTTAGAGAAGTCAATGTTCATGCCATCAGGTTGGAGGCTACCCAGACGGAATATAAGGTGTTGTTCCTCCAAGCATTGACTTCTTTAACTTCAAAGACCCCACCTCCCCCTTGTACCCCATCCGTTATTTATTTATATACACACATTCTTTTTCTCTCTCTCCTTTTTCTCCCTCTGTCCCTCTGACTATACCCCTTGCCCATCCTCTGGGCTTCCCCCCTCCCCCTTTTCCTTCTCCCTAGGCCTCCTGTCCCTTGATCCTCTCATATCCCTTTTGCCGATCACCTGTCCAGCTCTTGGCTCCATCCCTCCCCCTCCTGTCTTCTCCTATCATTTCGGATTTCCCCCTCCCCCTCCCACTTTCAAATCTCTTACTAGCTCTTCCTTCAGTTAGTCCTGACGAAGGGTCCCGGCCCGAAACGTCGACTGTACCTCTTCCTAGAGATGCCGCCTGGCCTGCTGCGTTCCACCAGCAACTTTGATGTGTGTTGTGGAGGTAGTGCCGCCTCATTAAAGCAGCCAGTGTAATCAAAGACCCCACCCACCCCGGACACTTCACCCCTCTCCCATCGGGCAGAAGCTACAGCATACTGAAAGCTCGTCCCACTAGGGCCAAGGACGGTTTCTACCCCGCTGTTGTCGGATTCTTAATACAACAACATTTACTTCTGTCCTCACTAGTCTACCTCGCTATAAACTTGTTCACCTGTGCTGCACTTTCTCCGTAGCTGTGGTACTTTATTCTGCACTCGGTTGTAGTTTCAGTTTGTTCTGCCTTGATGCACTGTGTGGTGATCTGATCCGTGTCAACAGTGGGCCTGTCACTGTATCTCCGCTACATGTGAGACTAATGAACCAATTTCAATTCCAATATCAATCAGCAGCGCTCCCAGGCATCAGACTGAGTGAGAGGGGAGGACGGAGGGTCCGTCCCGGTGACGGGGAGAGTGGGGACCGGACCCCTGCCCTCCTACTGAACCAGAGGCCAATGTCCGACCATTGGTTGTACGGAGTGGTGTGTTACCGCGGAGTGTCAGTTCTCCCCGCTCCCCTGTTCCCGGACCGCTGCCCACGCGGCGCAGGCAGGCCACGATCGATGGGTGACGGCCCTCCAGCCTCACAGGCCCACAGCCTGCCTGATGAACCGTGCACAGACTTTCCCTGCTCAAGGTCGGACTTGCTGAGATGCAATCTGACCCAGTCAATCGTCTCCTTTACATCAGGACTACAAACACGGGAGAGTCTGCAGATACTGGAAATCTCACGCCCCCCTCCCTGTCTCTGTAACCCCACCACCCCAGCCCCTACACCCCTCCCCGTTTCTGTAACCCCCTCCAGCCTCTACACTCCTCCCCGTATCTGTCACCACCTCCGGCCTCTACACCCTTCCCCGTCTCTGTAACCCCCTCCAGCCCCTACATCCCTCCCCATCTCTGTAACCCCCTCCAGCCCCTACACCCCTCCCTCACCCCTCCCTGTCTCTGTAACCCCCTCCGGCCCCTACATCCCTCCCCATCTCTGTAACCCCCTCCAGCCCCTACACCCCTCCCTCACCCCTCCCTGTCTCTGTAACCCCCTCCGGCCCCTACATCCCTCCCCATCTCTGTAACCCCCTCCAGCCCCTACACCCCTCCCTGTCTCTGTAACTCCCTCCGACCCCTACACCCCTCCCCGTCTCTGTAAACCCCTCCGGCCCCTACATCCCTCCCCATCTCTGTAACCCCCTCCAGCCTCTACACTCCTCCCCGTATCTGTCACCACCTCCGGCCTCTACGCCCTTCCCCGTCTCTGTAACCCCCTCCAGCCCCTACATCCCTCCCCATCTCTGTAACCCCGTCCGGCCCCTACACCCCTCCCTGTCTCTGTAACCCCCTCCAGCCCCTACACCCCTCCCTCACCCCTCCCTGTCTCTGTAACTCCCTCCGACCCCTACACCCCTCCCCGTCTCTGTAAACCCCTCCGGCCCCTACACCCCTCCCCGTCTCTGTAACCCCCTCCGGCCCCTACACCCCTCCCCGTCTCTGTAACCCCCTCCGGCCCCTACACCCCTCCCCCTCTCTGTAACCCCCTCCGGCCCCTACACCCCTCCCCGTCTCTGTAACCCCCTCTGGCCAATATGTTTTTTTTACTGTCAGCCATAAACTATAACACAATATTGAAAGCTCTTCATTTCCCGTGTACTGTGGAATACAATCAGTTTGACTGGCCCCATCCCTGGTGACCCCCATGCTCTTGACATCCGCTGCTTTGACCACAAGAGCCGTCCGCTCTGCTGCTTGCTTTAACCAACATCAGTCAGGCCGGTTCTTACATAACTGGCATGATTGTCTGCAGTTCACACCCGCTGACACCCCCACCTGCTCGCAAGCAATTTACCAGACACCCCGTGATCTGACAGCTCGCCGCGGGAAAGCGGTGGTCACAGTTCACAGAGCTTCAGAGGCTGCTACCACCTCCCCGCAACTTCCTGCTGCCTTACCGGACTCGCAGCCCAGTGCAAGCGACTAATCGCTTCCTCCGTCCTCTCCCCTCGCCTCAACTCACATCCCGTCACCCCAACACCCTCCTCGTCGTCACCCCTTCCCCACTGAACCCCCCCCACTCCAGCCCAGCCCTTCCGTTCTGAACACGAAGCGCCCTCCCTGAGGGACGGATCTCACACACGGGACCTCACAGGGGAGACAGGCCTCACGCCGAAACTCGCACGCACACTCGGCCCTCTCTGGCAGGGGGGTGGGGGACGGTCCCCCACTTCGCCCCAGACAGTGACCCTCTCCCACAGCGAGCTGCGCCCTTTCGAAAGTTTTTACAACCCTCGGGCTGGCTGCTTTGAGAAGCAGAGGGTGTAGAGGGGTTAGTCACCCCCTCCTGCCTGGTAAATCAGCCAGAGTTATTACAGTCTGACCGGTGACCCCCGACCCCGGCGAATTCTCGGCAGCAGAAATGATGGCATCTCTGTGTCCCCCACATCAGGAGTCACTGTCCACGATTCCCAGCCTCTGTGTCCCCCACACCGGGAGTCACTGTCCACGGTTTCCAGTCTCCGTGTACCCCACACTGAGAGTCCGGAGACGGGGAAGGGTGTAGGGGCCGGAGGGAGTTAGAGAGACAGGGAGGGGTGTAGGGGCCGGAGGGGGTTACAGAGACGGGGAGAGGTGCTGGGGCCAGAGGGGGTTACAGAGACAGGGAGGGGTGTAGGGACTGGAGGGGATTACAGAGACAGGGAGGGGTGTAGGGGCCAGAGGGGGTTACAGAGACAGGGAGGGGTGTAGGGGCCGGAGGGGGTTACAGAGACGGGGAGGGGTGCAGGGGCCGGAGGGGGTTACAGAGAGGGGGAGGAGTGTAGGGGCCGGAGGGGGTTACATAGACGGGGAGGGGTGCAGGGGCCGGAGGGGGTTACAGAGACAGGGAGGGGTGTAGGGGCCGGAGGGTGTTACAGAGACGGGGCAGGTGTAGGGACTGGAGGGGGTTACAGAGACGGGGAGGGGTGTAGGGGCCGGAGGGTGTTACAGAGATGGCGAGGGGTGTAGGGGTCAAAGGGGCTCACAGAGACAGGGAGGGGTTTGGTACAGAGTGAGTTACAGAGATGGGGAGGGCTGTAGGGGTATGCGGACAGGAGAATATGGGTCTGATCCTATCCCGTGAGGGGAGGGGAGGCTCCAGCAGTATGTGGGCTGTGGTGGTCGACACAAACCGAACGAGGAGCCGGGGGCGGGGGACGGAGGAGGGGTTGGGAGGATCAGCCCTGGGGTCAGGAGGGGGTTGTCTACTCTCTAGCAGGGGTGGGGGCTAAACACTCTCCGTCTTCTTCCCCCACCCACCCCGCAGTTCCCGGACGCCACCTTCTACCAGCTCACCGCCGGGCAGCTCCTGCTCTTCCGCCACGAACTGGAGTCCGAGAACATCCTCCGGCGGCTGAGGTCCTTCGACACCATCCAGCAGGGAGACCTGATTGAGGTGGTCCTGGCAGGTGAGTGTCTGTCGGCTGCCCCCCACCACCCCCAGGGGTGGGGCTGGGGGCCAGGGGCTTTGTTATCCCCCTCTCACCCTTGCACGAGGCAGCGCTGGGGTCCGAGGGGGCTGAGACCTCAGGTGAATAGACAATAGACAATAGGTGCAGGAGTAGGCCATTCGGCCCTTCGAGCCAGTACCGCCATTCCCTGTGATCATGGCTGATCACCCACAATCCAGTCCCAGATCCGATCACCAACAGCCTGTCCTCGCCCAACCACGTTGACAGCACAGCCTAGAAAGCTCGCCAGTGCCTCAGTGGGGCTGAAGAAATTCAGCAACTGCCCTTCAACCCTTACCAGTTTATTTTAACCGAAGCGCCTTTGAAAGTTTCCGATCCCGATACCTCACGCTTGGTACTGCTCTCTCCCCATGACTGCGAGAAACTGGGGTGAAGAAGATAGAACATCACAGGCCCTTCGACCCGTGATGTTGTGCCTGCCGTTTAACCTGTTCGGAGTTCAATCTAACCCTTCCCTCGTACATAACCCTCCCCAACACTTTATCTCCCGAAGCAGCTGTAATGTGCTCCGCCAGCCGGCAGGTCACCCTTGGGCAAGGTTGGCTCCCCAGTCGGGGTCAGTGAAGACATGGGAGCCGGCAGTGGACGGTCGTACGAGCAGCCGGTGCAGATCACAAGTCCTGGTTGTGTGACCACCGACGCTAGGCTAGACAATCTCTGAAGGGTATTGATAATGGCTGGTGGGGGGTGGGGGGGGAGGTCACCCACCATGTAAAGGCACTGCCCAGAAGTCGACGATCGCAAAACCGCCTCTGCAGAAAATTTTGCCAAGGACAATCACGCTCATGGAAAGACCGTGATCGCCCACGTCATACGACACAGCTCATACAAACGGGCAATGTGTCTGTCTAATAGTCTCTTAAATGTCCCTAACGTATCTGCCTCTACCCCCTGGTAGTGTGGTCCCCACACCCACCACTCTCTGTGTGGAAAAAAAAATCTACCACTGACATCCCCCCCCACATACTTTCCTCCTATCACCTTAAAACTATGCCCCTTCCTGTTAGCCATTTGCACCCCAGGTAAAAGCCTCTGGCTGTCCACGTGATCCGTGCACACCTCTATCAAGTCACCGCTCACCCTCCTTCACTCCAAAGAGAAAATCCCCAGCTTGCGTGACATCTCCTCGTAAGGCGCGCTCTCTAATCCAGGCAGCGTCCTGGTGAATCTCCTCTGCACCCTCCCTAAAGCCTCCACGTCCTTCCTGTAATGAGGCGACCAGAACTGGGGCAGTGGGAAGAAAAAATCAACTTGCCTTTGCTGGGGATTCGAACACACATCCCTGTGCTCACTGGAACTCCGGCAGCTAATCCAGTAGCTGACACACCCTGCCACAGGGTCCACCAGAGTCAAAGACCCCCACCCACCCCGGATATTCCGCCCTCTCCCCTCTCCCATCGGGTAGAGGATACAAAAGTCTGAAAGCTCGTCCCACCAGGCTCAGGGGCAGCTTCTACCCAGCCGTTATCAGAATATAATATAAGACTCTTGGCAGCGTGGAGGATCAGAGGATCTTGGGGTCCGTGTCTACTGGACACTCAAAGCTGCTGCACAGGTTGACAGTGTTGTTAAGAAGACATACGGTGCATTGGCCTTCATCAGCCATGGGATTGAGTTCAAGAGCCGTGAGGTAATGTTACAGCTATATAAGACCTTGGTCAGACCCCACTTGGAGTACTGTGCTCAGTTCTGGTCACCTCACTACAGGAAGGACATGGAAACCATAGAAAGGGTGCAGAGGAGATTTACAAGGATGTTGCCTGGATTGGGGAGCATGTCTTATGAGAACAGGTTGAGTGAACTCGGCCTTTTGTCCTTGGAGCGACGGAGGATGAGAGGTGACCTGGTAGAGGTGTATAAGATGATGAGAGGCATTGATCGTGTGGATAATCAGAGGCTTTTCCCCAGGGTTGAAATGGCTAACATGAGGGGGCATCGTTTTAAGGTGCTTGGAAGTAGGTACAAGGGGAATGTCAGAGGTATATTTTTCCACACAGAGAGTGGTGGGTGTGTGGAATGAACTGCCAGCAAAGGTGGTAGAGGCAGATACAATAGGGTCTTTTAAGAGCCTCTTAGATAGGTACATGGAGCTTAGAAAACTAGAGGGCTATGCGGTGGGGAAATTCTAAGCAGCTTCTAGAGTAGGTTACATGGTCAGCACAACATTGTGGGCCGAAGGGCCTGTAATGTGCTGTAGATTTCTATGCTTTTGTTGAATGCTTCTCTGGTATGAAAAGATGATCTCTTCACCTCATGATCTACAACATTGTGCAAAAGTCCTAGGCACATGCACATAGCTAGGGTACCTAAGACTTTTTGCAGAGTCCTGTAGCAATTTTACGGATTTCACTGTATTGCTGTCGCAAGAAAAAACAAATTTCATGACGTACGTGAGTGATGATAAACCTGATTCTGATGTGGGTCTCTATTGTGGACTTGGAGTGGGAAGGGGGCAGGGAGAGGGGAATCATGGTTGGGAAAAGGGGAAGGGAGAGGGGAGGGAGCGGGAAGCACCAGAGAGACATCCTGTGATGATCAATAAACCAATTGTTTGGAATCAAATGCCCTTGCCTGGTGTCTCAGGGTTGGGGTGTGTCTGTACCCCCACCACAACCACACCCCCCCAACTCCACTGCCACCTGTCCCACGGCGCCCCACCCTCGCCATTCCCAACATCCATTGCTCCCGCCAGATTGACAAACTCGCTGTCTGCTCCACGTTGAGAAACCGTGCCGTGCAATCGTCTTAGGCACTCCAGCTATATCATGCATATGTCAAAGACTTTTCCACTGTCCTGGCGATTGATTGCATTTGTGCATTTTTGTGTATCCTACGCAGCACTTTCTCTGTAGCTGTTGTACCCTATTCTGCATTCTGTCACAGTCTGACCTTGTCCGACCTCAACACATATTTGTTCTGTACGGTCAGTGTGCAAGGCAACTTCTCGTAAGATATTACAATTGCTGGAGGAGCTCAGCAGGACGGGCAGCATCTATGGAGGGGAATAAACAGCCGACATTTCGGGCCGAGACCCTTCGTCAGGACTTCTCCGGCGGGAGGTCAGTGAGACCCTCGCTCACTGCTCCCCCTCTGTGATCTCTGCCTGCATTTTGAGAGGTTACGCCGCTGGCGTTTTGGGCAGCGATGAAGGTCCTCCATCTCTGGCGATGTCCATGGCTTCCTTCATCGTGTCAGTCGCTTCCTCTCGGTTTTCACGACTGTCAGTCACGCAAGTCCCGGGCGGAGACTCAGGAATACCGTCGCACTCAGATGCAGAAGGATTCTTCAGTGCTTTGTTTTACCAGCTGGGGTTGTCGGCCGGTGGACCACTCTTAGTCTGACCTCTGCCCTTTGACCCTACCAAGACCCAAAGCACAAAGCCCTGACTCCAGCCAACACGGCTCTCCGGGTCACGGAGACACGCGAGCCTCCAAACCCGACGACAAGGCTGTGGTCCTCCTGGTGGCGGCAATTTGTGCGAGTTGCTCTGGATTTCCAGCATCTGCAGAATCTTCTTGTGTTTACAAGTTCTTCCACCGTTCTTCGGTACGGGTGACAGCAACAGGACCAATCTACTGATTTATTGATCGATGTGTAACCCTGCGTTACATTCTGAACCGCCAACCCGGAAAGCCCATAGCCGTGGCCAAACCTGGAGGCCGACCGCAGCCTCGGCCCAGACCACCAGCCGGTTTGCTCGCCACGGCGTCTGGCTGGCAGCTGAAATCCGACCTTGGCAAGCAATTGAAGTCCCCTGACTTCATCGCATGGTCACCCCTGAGGCCTGACATGGTCACTCTGTCAGAAACCACGAAGCAGGTTGGTCATGGTAGAACTGACAGTTCCTTGGGAAGACCGGAGTGAGGAGACGTTTGAACGTAAAACAGCCAGGTACCAGGAGCTGGTAGAGGTGTGCCAGAGACAGAGGTGGAGGGCATAACGTGAGCCTATAGAGGTGGGGTGTACAGATCTTGCTGGCTGCTCTCTCTGCAGAACCCACTCTCTCCTTAGCATTATGGGGGCTGTGAAGGAAGGAGCCATCGGGGCTGTCACAGAGGCTGCTGAGCGAGCCTCCAGGTGGCTACGGATCAAGAGATGTGACCCGTGCCCCAATGCTACTGGGACACAAGCCAGGGTCTCATCAACCCTGGCTGGGGTTAACCCACCAACCGGTACGTCTTTGGACTGTGGGAGGAAACCAGAGCACCCAGAGGAAACCCACGCGGCCACACGGGGAGAGCGTGCAAACTCCTCCCAGACGGTGCCAGGAATTTAACTCCGAACTCCCCGGAAAGTCCTGAGCTGTAATCACGTCGCGCTAACCGCGGGCCCCATCCCTTTCTACTTCTCCCTCACTCTCTCTCAACTTGTACCAGTCACGTTCTATTAGAGTTTTTGTTTAACTTTGCACATGAGTTTAACTTAATGTTGGCCATGTCTTATCCGTGTCTATGGGTCTGTGTATCTCTGTAACTGTGTCTTGTCTGTGTCTATGGGTCTGTGTGTGTCTGTAACCGTGTCTTGTCTGTGCCTATGGGTCTGTATGTGTCTGTAACTGTGTCTTGTCTGTGCCTATGGGTCTGTATGTGTCTGTAACCGTGTCTTGTCTGTGCCTATGGGTCTGTATGTGTCTGTAACCGTGTCTTGTCTGTGCCTATGGGTCTGTATGTGTCTGTAACCGTGTCTTGTCTGTGTCTATGTGTCTGTGTCTCTCTGTAACCATGTCTTGTCTGTGTCTGTGGGTCTGTGTGTCTCTGTAACCGTGTCTTGTCTGTGCCTATGGGTCTGTGTGTGTCTGTGTGTCTCTGTAACCGTGTCTTGTCTGTGTCTATGTGTCTGTGTCTCTGTAACTGTGTCTCATCTGTGTCTATGTGTCTGTGTGTATCTGTAACCTTGTCTTGTCTGTGTCTATGGGTCTGTGTGTGTCTGTGTCTCTGTAACCATGTCTTGTCTGTGTCTATGGGTCTGTGTATCTCTGTAACTGTGTCTTGTCTGTGCCTATGGGTCTGTATGTGTCTGTAACCGTGTCTTGCCTGTGTCTATGTGTCTGTGTGTCTCTGTAACCGTATCTTGTCTGTGTGTATGGGTCTGTGTGTGTCTGTAACTGTGTCTTGTCTGTGCCTATGGGTCTGTATGTGTCTGTAACCGTGTCTTGTCTGTGTCTATGGGTCTGTGTGTCTCTGTATGGTATCTGTGAGACTGCTACAGAAAGCTGATTTACATGACACTTACTCCCTGGCTGTGTCCGTGGTAAAAAGTGGAACTTGAATGTACAGCATTGGTTGCTCTTGGGCTCTCTCTTGTCCCGCCCTCTGGGGAATGAGTCCAGCTCCGTTTATTTCAAGGCCTTCCTTTTTATCATAACAGCTCTGTGTGTGTGTGTGTGTCCATGGGACTGTCTGAATCAGTAGATGTTTGTGATTCTGCGTCTTGTCAGAAAGGCAGATGACTATCTGAATGGTGTCAAGTTCGGAAAAGGGGAAGTACAACAAGATCTAGGTGTTCTTGTACATCAGTCACTGAAAGTTAGCATACAGGTACAGCAGGCAGTGAAGAAAGCTAATGGCATGCTGGCCTTCATAACAAGGGGAATTGAGTATAAGAGCAAAGAGGTCCTTCTGCTGTTGTACAGGACCCTGGTGAGACCACACCTGGAGTACTGTGTGCAGTTTTGGTCTCCAAATTTGAGGAGGGACATTCTTGCTATTGAGGGAGTGCAGCGTAGGTTCACAAGGTTAATTCCCGGGATGGTGGGACTGTCATATGTTCAAAGATTGGAGCGACTGGGGTTGTATACACCGGAATTTAGAAGGGTGAGAGGGGATTTGATTGAAACATATAAGATTATTAAGGGATTGGACACGCTGGAGGCAGGAAGCATGTTCCCGCTGATGGGTGAGTCCAGAACCAGAGGCCACAGTTTAAGAATAAGGGGTAGACAATTTAGAACAGAGTTGAGGAAAAACTTTTTCACACAGAGAGTTGTGGATCTGTGGAATGCTCTGCCCCAGAAGACAGTGGAGGCCAATTCTCTGGATTCTTTCAAGAAAGAGTTAGATAGAGCTCTTAAAGATAGCGGAGTCAAGGGATATGGGAATAAGGCAGGAACTGGATACCGATTGTGGATGATCAGCCATGATCACAGTGAATGGCGGTGCTGGCTCGAAGGGCTGAATGGCCTACTCCTGCACCTATTGTCTATTGTCTTTGTCTGCCTGTGACTGTGGGTCTGTGTGTGTTAGTGTGTCCCTGTATCTCTATGTCTTGTCTGTCTGTGTCTCTGGGTCTGTCTGTGTGTGTGTGTCTGTATTTTTGCGTCTTTTTGGTGTTTGTGTGTCTGATCGTGTCTGTGTTTGCGTATCTCTGTGTCTGTGTGTGTTGGTCTCTGTGTCACTGTGTATCTCTGTGTGTGTGTGTGTGTGTGTGTGTGTGTGTGTGTGTGTGTCTGTGTCTGTGTCTGTGTCTCTGGGTCTGTGAGTGTGTGTGTGTGTGTGTGTGTGTGTGTGTGTGTGTGAGATTGTGTCTCTGTGTCTTTGGGTGTGTGTGTGTGTGTGTGTGAGGTTGTGTCTCTGGGTGTGTGTGTGTGTGTGTGTGTGGTTGTGTCTCTGGGTGTGTGTGTGTGTGTCTCTCTGGGTCTGTGTGTGTGTGTGTGTGTGTGTGTGTGTGAGGTTGTGTCTTTGGGTGTGTGTGTGTGTGTGTCTCTGGGTCTCTGTGTGTGTGTGTGTGTGAGGTTGTGTCTCTCTGTGTGTCTGGGTCTGTGTGTGTGTGTGTGTGTTTGTGTCTCTCTGTGTGTCTGGGTCTGTGTGTGTGATGTGTGTGTGTGTGTGTGTGTGTGTGTGTGTGTGTTTGTGTCTCTCTGTGTATCTGGGTGTGTGTGGATCATTCCATCTCCCCTCCTCTGCCTCGTTCAGTCTGGCTCTGGGTTCGGGCTGCAACCCATTTTGCCGCTGGCGACACACGGGCTCGTCTCCACCCCACCCCCCCCCCACCACGCTGCCTGCTCTTGTGACATGGGTGTACTGTCGAGCACTTTCCCAGCCCAAAGTCACTTCCCCACAAACCCACAGGTCAGAAGCAGGAACACACTGCGCTGCCTGTCAGTGAAGTTGCAGCTGACCTAACTGTAAGCTCAGCTCAACATCCTCTGGCTCCTGGCGACTTCCACAACGGCCGCAAGGCGGAACAGAGACTCTGCATTCACCAGGAAATCAGTGCCCTCGGGGAGGACTGTCTTAAGGGAGTAACCTCTTGTTTGTAAACAGTGGCCCTCCATTCTGGGTTCTCCCACAGAACAAGAATCAGGTGGCTCCTCCGCTACATTGGTGAGACCCAATGCAGATTCGGGGGGACTTATTGGTCAAGCTCCCAATCACTGGGGAGGATCTCCTGATGGCCACCCACCGGGATAAATACACCGCGCGGGAACAAGCCGTTTAGCCCAATAGGTGCGCGCCTGTTTAAGCCCCCTGATTTACCTGCCCCACATTTCCCGGGGTGGCGGGTGGCAGGGTGGAGATGCGTCTCTACCAAGGGAGGTGTGAGGTGCTCCTTCCCTCCGCTAGCCTGCAGGGCACCCTCGGGCGAGGTGTAGCACCTGCTTAGCCCCCCCAATCAGGGTGAAGCCGTGGGGGCAGGCGGTGGATGGTCGTACGAGCAGATCACAAGTCCTGGTTGTGCGACCACTGACGCCAGGCTAGACAATCTCTGAAGAGTATTGATAATGGCTGGAGGCGGTCCCCCGTCTTGTGAAGACACTGCCCAGAAGGCAGCGATGGCAAACCACTTCTGTAGAAATATTTGGCAAGAACAATCATAATCATGTGATCAGGATCGCCCACGTCATACGACATGGCACATGATGATGATGTCATATGACACGGCGCATAATGATGACGATGATATTTCCCCTAGTGCTCTCCTATCCACCTCCCTTTGAAATGCTACACAAATGTACCCACCCGGTCCTCTTCCTCTGACAGATTATTCCACGTACCAATCACCCTCCGGGTGAGAAAATCCTATCTCTCAAGTTCCCTTCCAATCTTCCCCCTCTCACCTTAAACTTGTGCCCCCGAGTTCTCAATTTCCACCTGCCGGGAAAGAGACTGCATGCATGCACCCCGTCTATGTCCTTTGTGATTTTATACACTTCTGTAAGATCTCCCATGCTTCAAGGTATAAACTCACCCTCCCTCCCCCTGCCCTCCACCCTCCCTTTCTCTTCCCACCTCCCCACGCCCCCCCCAGATGTTATGCAGAAGTTGTAAAAGACCTAATTTGGAGTATTGTGAACGATTCTGGTCACCTAACTAAAGGTGTTGTGTTCTTTCTACGTACCGTGGGTTTCTAATAACGAAACATATTCTGGAAGAATAGAACTCGAACTTCTACTTACAACGGCAACAACTACACGTGTGTCTTACAGCGCGCATGCTTCTCGATGTTTCTATCATTCCTGCGCCTGCTCCAAACTCTGTCCAATCACGTTCTGACACGTGACATGTGATGTCACCACATCTTCCTTCCCTTAAAAAGAAAAACAATTAGCAACACTAACCAGAACAAGTGCATAATTTAACATGTCCCTGTCAGTCTCTCTGGGGGTTTACGAACACGAGTCGACCTTCTAAGTGGTTCACACAGCCCTTGTGTTTCTTTGTCATTTCCTTGTTTCATCTGGTCTGCATCAGTTAACTGAAACTCTGAAGTTGGCTCTTTCTTGACGTCTCTGCGATTTCTTCTTAACACTGTTCCTTATTCTGTTTGGACCATGTATGAACTGCGCTGTACTTCAAGTGCCTTCCACTTCCACTTGTAATGAACTATGAATCTTCTTTTCTTCATCTAATTCATTCATTAACTGTGTAATCTCTTTATTATGCTGAGATTTCATCATTCCAATACAACTTCTCAATTCCTTCACTTGTGCTTTCAGTTCTCAATTGGACCCTGATCCTTGTCACTCTTTGGCTTCAGATCAGTAGCGTACTCTTCCTGCAAGTTTGGTTTTGGTGACAAAGCTTTGTCAGGTGCTGGTAACAAAGGGATGGGCCTGGCATCTCTTGTTATGACTTCTTTTACCTTTGCCGCGTTGGAATCAAATTCTGTTCTCTCTTGCTCTTTCATCTTTCCGTGTCTCCATCCAGGACTAAGACTCTTTTCACCAAATTCAGTCTGTCACAGGCAGATAAACCCAGAATTGACTGTACATTTTTTGGCACCACCACAAATGAAAGCTTGTTCACAATATTGCCACACATGTTCCTTTCACTGGGATGTCTGCACCTGAATACCCAGTCACTTCTATATTTGTCCGATGTAACTTTGGTCTTGGCTTTAATGCATCAAACTCAGATTCGGCAAGAACATTTACTTGGGCTCCAGTATCCAGTTTAAACAGAATATTGTCTTGGTTCACTTGCAATGGAATAGTCCAATCATTCTTACTTTGCTTGTTTTCACAAAACACATCTATATAAAACTCCTCACGTTCATTTTCAAGCACTGCATTTACTTGTTTTATTTTCTTTCTACTTCTGCAACAGCGTGAAAAATGATTACTCTTACCGCAGTCGTTGCCCATTTTCTGATATGCTGGACTCTCTTTTGGTCGGTGTTGCCACCCACAGCAATCATAAAGTTTTTTTTCTTTCAGATGATGTTTTGTCTCCGTCGGTTTCATTATTTTTTCTAATATGTTCGCACTTCACAGCGTCTACGCAGCTCTCAATAAAAAGCTCTTTTGCCTGCGACATCACAGTTTCCGAAGTGTTGCACAGCCTCAAAGCTTTTCCCAGGTCGATGTCTTGTTCTCTTCACAGTCTTTCTCTCAGACCCTTATCCAAAATGCCACAAACAATTCCGTCTTTAATGAGAGAGTCTGTGAGCTCTGCAAACTCACAAGTTTTACTGTGGTGTCTCAACTCCGTAACAAGTTGATCAATCGTTTGACCAGGTCTCTGCCGACATTTGAAAAATTTATACCGTTGATACGTCACATTGCGCTTCGGTATACAAAATGAGTCAAATTTGCCCATTATCACTTTTAGGTTCAAGTTATCTCAGTTTTCAAAAGTAAAATGGTTATATACCTCAACTGCGTCGTCACCCATTACATGGAGTAGAACTGCAGATTTCTTTTTTTCCGTTTTATTATCTGCTCCGATCGCCAATAAATAAATTTCAAAACGCTCTTTAAGTCTTTTCCAGTTTTCAGCTACGTTTCCAGTCAGCTGAAGCGTCGATGGGGGTTGCAAAACTTCCAATTTTAAAGCTGTCAGCAAACAGCGAAAAAGTTCGCGCTCTTTTTTCTTTGATTACCTTCGCTTCTCCCGTGTTAGCGAAACGTATTATTCTTCCAGACCGACTTCTGACACCATGTTGTGTTCTTTATACGTACCGTGGGTTTCTAATAACAAAAAATAGTCTGGAAGAATAGAAGTAGAACTTTACTTACAACAATGTTGAAGAGAAGTTTGGACAGGTACATGGATGGTAGTGATATGGAGGGCTATGGTCTCGGTACAGATCCATAGGACAAGGCCGGATGGTAGTTAGGTGCGGGCTAGATGGGCCGAAGGGCCTGATTCTGTGCTGTCGTGCTCTCTGACCTCTCTTCTTCTCACAGGCTCGACTCTGAAAGGGGGCAGCAACATCTTCCCCCACGTGCTTCGCGTCCACTCCTACAGGGCCCCGGCGTTCTGTTACCACTGCGGGGAGATGCTGTGGGGCTTGGTCAGACAGGGTCTGAGGTGCGAAGGTAGGTCGGACCCTCGGACGTGGGGAGGGAGGGGGTGTTGTGGACCCTTTCCAAAGGCCGTGGGCCCCTGCTTTCTGATCTCCCCGACCCAGGTTTGATCCTCACCGCCGGGAGCTGGTGGGAGCATGCTGGGGGGGGGGGGGAGCAGGGCCTCTAGAACAGAGAGCGCCTTCCACAATCAGTGAGGGGGCTCCCAGTCCGAAACCCCCAGAACATCCCCACCATCCCCACCTGCTCTACCTCAGTCACCTAAGCCAACGTCCCACTGTCAAACAACCCCTGACAACCATCACTCTCCTCCTCCCTTCACTCAGCTCAGTCCTCAAACCCTCCATCTCCCCCACCCCCCGTCCCATCGAACCCGCCGCCCGTCCCTTTCAGCACACACACACTGCCCTCAACCTCACCCCTCTGCCCGTCCTTGTCCTTCCTTCCGCCTGTCCCAACACCCTCCCTCCTGCTCTCCCCACACCTCTCCCTCCGCTTCCCCCTTCCCCTCCCCCCACCGCCCTTCAGCGCCTCGAGTTGTCCCCCCCCCAGCACCCGAAGCCCTTGGCTCCCCACTCCCCTCCCCTCCCATTCCAACTGCGTCCGATTGCCCCCCAACTCCCTCCCACCTCCCTCTGCAAGGTTTGCCCCTGCTGCACCCCCGCGGGCCGTAACCCGGTCTCTCCCCTCCGTGTCTCCGCAGGCTGCGGGCTGGATTTCCACAAGCGTTGTGCCTTCAAAATCCCCAACAACTGCACGCGGAGCCTGCAGGAGGTAGGTCCCAGCGAGGGAGGCCGCTCACCCTGGCAGCAGCCACCACCGGGCCACAGGGGCGCCCGTCGCACCGGGGGTGGGTCCCCTGCCAGGGGCACACTCACACACATGTTCGTACTTTCTCCCGCTTTCTCCCCACCCCCCTGTGCTCTAAACACAAAATAATCTGCAGATGCTGGGGTCAAAGCAACACGCACAACATGCTGGAGGAACTGAGCAGGTCGGGCAGCATCCGTGGAAACGATGAGTTGATGTTTCGGGCCAGAATGTTGACTGATTGTTTCCACGGATGCTGCCCGGCCTGCTGAGTTCCTCCAGAGTGTTGTGAGTGTTGCTTTGACCCCCCCATGCCCTTCCTCTCGCTCCACCTCCAACCCTCTGTTGCCTCCTCCCCCTCGCCTCTCGCCTCCTCCCTTCCACCCTCTCACCTCCTCCCCTCCCCCACCGCCTCCTTCCCTCCCTTCTCGCTTCCTTCCCTCCTCCCTCTTTGCCTCTCACCTCCTGCCTTCCTCCCCCCACCTCTCACCTCCTCCCCTCCTCCCTCTTTGCCTCTCGCCTCCTCTCCTCCTCCCCCTCGCCTCGTCCCCTCCCCTTTGCCTCTCACCTCCTCCCCTCCTCCCCCTCACCTTTCCCCTCCTCCTAACGCCTCTTTCCCTCCTCCCTCTTCGCTTCCTGCCTCCTCTTGCCTCCCTTTCACCTCCCGTCCCCCTCCTCCTCACCGTCCCTCACCGCCCCACCGCCCCTCTCCCCCAGGTGCTGTCTGACCTCTCTTGTTTCCCCTCAGGCTGCCCGCGGCGGGACGGGTGGGGCTCGCAGGCCGCCGGCCGGGGGCCGCCCCCCCTGGGTGGAGCGCCGGGAGGGGCTGGGGGTGCAGGTGCCCCACACCTTCCACATCCACACGTACACTCGGCCCACCGTCTGCCAGCAGTGCCGGCTGCTCCTGCGGGGCCTCTTCCGGCAGGGCCTGCAGTGCCGCGGTGAGCGCGGGGTGGGGCGGGGGGTGGGGCCGCGGGGGAGTGGGGAGGGTGGGGGAGAGGCAGCAGGGTGGACGTGGGTGGCGGGTGGGAAGTGGGGCGAGGGAGGGAGGGAGGTGTGGGAAGGAAGGCTGAGAGGAGGGATGGGGGGTGAGTGGAAGGATGTGAATTGGGGAGGGGGGAGAGGAATGGAGGTGGAGGAGGGGGGAGTAAGTGGGAGTCCTGAGGGCTGGGTAGGTTTGGGGAGACTGGACCATCTGTGGGGGTCAAGGGTCAGGCTGTGAGGCCTCAGGGAAACCTGGGGCCTCTGCCATTGGGCTGTGTGTACTGGAACAGGCCGAGGGATGGGGCCCGGCCTGTCTGAGTCTGACTCGTCCCATCTCCAACTCTCCCTCTTTCTCTCTCTCAGACTGCAAGTTCAACTGTCACAAACGCTGTGTTGCCCTGGTTTCCAATGACTGCTCGGGGGAGACCACCCTGATCAACGGAGAGGGTAAATGTGGGGTGGTGGTCGTGGGGTGTGATGGTGTGTGATATCCTGGGGTCTCACAGCCGGGGCACAGGCCGGTGTGGAAATGTGCAGGGCCGGGGTGTGCAGGATCAAGTCACAGACTGAAGGGATGAGGGGAGCGCCCTGCTTGTGTGAGGGAGCACCCCACTCATGTGAGGGATCACCCCACTCATGTGAGGGAGCACCCGACCCACCCCCACCTACTCGAGGGAGCTCCTCATCTGAGTGAGGGATCACCCTATGTAATGAGAGGGGGGCAGCTGAAGGAGATATAGGTAGGTTTAGCGAGTGGGCAAGGGTCTGGCAGATGGAGTACAATGTTGGTAAATATGAGGTCATCCACTTCGGAAGGGAAAAAGAAAGAGCAGATTAGAGCTTTACTCTTTGGACAGAAGGAGGATGAGAGGAGACATGATAGAGGTGCACAAGATAATAAGAGGAATAGATAGAGTGGATAGCCAGCGCCTCTTCCCCAGGGCACCACTGCTCAATACAAGAGGACATGGCTTTAAGGTAAGGGGTGGGAAGTTCAAGGGGGATATTAGAGGAAGGTTTTTTACTCAGAGAGTGGCTGCTGCGTGGAATGCACTGCCTGAGTCAGTGGTGGAGGCAGATACACGAGTGAAGTTTGAGAGACTACTGGACAGGTATATGGAGGAATTTAAGGTGGGGGCTTATATGGGAGGCAGGGTTTGAGGGTGGGCACAACATTGTGGGCCGAAGGGCCTGTACTGTGCTGTACTATTCTACGTTCTATGTTCTATTATTGAAATGGTAAAAGATTGCAGAGGGACTTGGGAGTGTTTGTGTATGAATCACAAAAGGTTGGTTTGCAGGTGCAGCAGGCTATCAAGAAGGCAAATGGGTTGTTGGCCTTCATTGCCAGAGGGATTGAATTTAAGAGCAGGGAGGTTATGCTGCAACTGTACAGGGTACTGGTGAGGCAGCACCTGGAGAACTGTGTGCAGTTCTGGTCTCCTTACTTGAGGAAGGATATACTGGCTTTGGAGGTGGAACCAGGTTGATTCCAGAGATGAGGGGGTTAGACCATGAGGAAAGATTGAGTTGCCTGGGACTGTACGCTCTGGAATTCAGAAGAATGAGAGGAGATCATATAGAAACATATAAAATTATGATAAGATAGAGGCAGGAAAGTTATTTCCACTGGTAGGTGAGACTAGAACTAGGGGACATAGCCTCAAGATTCAGGGGAGTAGATTTAGGACAGAGATGATGAGGAACTGCTTTTCCCAGAGAGTGGTGAATCTGTGGAATTCTCTGCCCAATGAAGCAGTGGAGGCTACCTCAGTAAATACATTTAAGACAAGGTTGGATAGATTTTTGCACAGTAGGAGAATTAAGGGTTAAGGGGAAAAGGCAGGTAGGTGGAGATGAGTCCATGGTCAGATCAGCCGTGATCTTATTGAATGGCGGAGCAGGCTCGACGGGCCAGATGGCTGATTCCTGCTCCTATTTCTCATGTTCTTATGTTCCTCCACCTCTGTGCCTTCCCAGAGGGTCAGAATCCCGAGGCAGGGGATCCATCGGGAGAGGCAGAGGAGGAGGTCCAGGATTCCGACTCCCAGACTCCAGAGGTGCTGGAGAACATTCCGGACATCACTGCGGAGCCGGGCTCCCCGACGGACACCAGCCCGGACGATCACTCGGGACCCCTCAGGTAGGTCTCCCGGGGGATCACCCCCTTTCCCCATTCCCTCCCGGATCACCGGGTTATCCGTGCCAGCCAGTGAGGCCGTGGCTGCTCAGGGGAGCAGAGCGCAGCCGTCATTTCAGGCACAGCAAGATCCCACCTGCCCCTCCCGCGGGTAGGGCACCTCTTCGTGCAGGTGAGGCGCTCCCCCAGGGCAGGTGGGGGTCCCACACCCTCTGAAGGCCAGGTGCTCCCTCAACTGCCCTTCCCATTAAATAGGGTGATCCCTCACTCAGGTGGGGTGCTCCCTCATTGAGGTGGGGTGATCCCTCACTCAGCTGGGGCGCTCCCTCACTCAGCTGGGGCGATCCCTCGCTCAGGTGGGGTGATCCCTCACTCAGGCGGGGCGCTCCCTCGCACCCCCTCCCACCCTTTCACAATGACACGTCTGCTGGAGGAACGAACTGACCCTTCTGTGACTGAGCAGGCAAGGGCCGACGCACTCGCGCCCTCGGTGGCCAAGAACCGCTGTGACGCCCCCCCCCCATAAACGTCCACCTTCTCCTCAAATGCTTCATTAGATACACCAAGTAACAAGTTTTCCGCGTGGAACCGGGGCCGCTGAGGGTAAGCGGGGGGAGCTCGGGAGCTATCGGTAGGGAGCCCGCGGACTGCGTCCCGGAAAGTGCCCTGGCTAACGTCAGAAGTTGGCTTTTTATTGACACTCTTGTTTTTTTTTTGCCATCCTCCCGAAGTTTGTCACTTCAGTACGTTGAGGCGGAACGCAGAGAGAATCAGAATCGGGTTTTATATCACCAGCGTGTGTCGTGAAATTTGTTAACTTTGTGGCAACAGTACAATGCAATACATGATAATATAGAGAAAAAATGTGAATTATATATAGAATAGTTAAATAGTGCAAAGCCAGAAATTTCTTTTTCAAAAAAGTAGAGAGGTAGTGTTCATGGGTTCGATGTCCATTCAGAAATCGGATGGCAGAGGGGAAGAAGCTGTTCCTGAATCGTTGAGTGTGTGTCTTCAGGCTCCTGTACCTCCTTCCTGATGGTAGCAATGAGAAGGGGGAATGACCTGGGTGGTGGGAGCCCTTAATGATGGACGCTGCCTTTCTGAGGCATCGCTCCTTGAAGATGTCCTGGATACTACGGAGGCTGGTGCTCGTGATGGAGCTGACTGAGTTTACAACTCCCTGCAGCTTCCCTCGATCCTGTGCAGTAGCCCCCTCTCCCCCCCCCGTAACAGACGGTGATGCGGCCAGTCAGAATGCTCTCAATGGTATATCTGTAAAAATTATCAAGTGTTTCAAGTGACAAGCCAAATCTCCAGCTCCTGATGAAATGTAGCCACAGTCTCTGTTGCTGCATCGATATGTTGGGACCAGGTTAGATCCTCGGAGATCTTGACACCCCGGAACCTGAAACTGCTCACTCTCTCCACTTCTGACCCCTCTGTGACAATAGACAATAGGTGCAGGAGTAGGCCATTCAGCCCTTCGAGCCAGCACCACCATTCACTGTGATCACGGCTGATCATCCACAATCAGTATCCAGTTCCTGCCTTCTCCCCATATCCCTTCACTCCGCTATCTTTAAGAGCTCTATCTAACTCTTTCTTGAAAGCATCCAGAGAATTGGCCTCCACTGCCTTCTGAGGCAGAGCATTCCACAGATCCACAACTCTCTGGGTGAAAAAGTTTTTTCCTCAACTCCGTTCTAAGTGGTCTCAAACTTATTCTCAAACTGTGGCCTCTGGTTCTGGACTCACCCAACATCGGGAACATGTTTCCTGCCTCTAGCGTGTCCAATCACTTAATAATCTCAAACAACAGGAATTCTGCAGATGCTGGAAATTCAAGCAACATACATCAAAGTTGCTGGTGAACGCAGCAGGCCAAGCAGCATCTATAGGAAGAGGTGCAGTCGACGTTTCAGGCCGAGACCGTCCTGGCGAAGGGTCTCGGCCTGAAACGTCGACTGCACCTCTTCCTATAGATGCTGCTTGGCCTGCTGCGTTCACCAGCAACTTTGATGTATGTTCCCTTAATAATCTTACATGTTTCAATCAGATCCCCTCTCATCCTTCTAAATTCCAGAGTATACAAGCCCAGTCGCTCCAATCTTTCAACATATGACAGT
This sequence comes from Mobula hypostoma, assembly GCF_963921235.1. Lineage (NCBI taxonomy): Eukaryota > Metazoa > Chordata > Chondrichthyes > Myliobatiformes > Myliobatidae > Mobula > Mobula hypostoma. Next base: position 6,721,981 of record NC_086126.1, on the reverse strand, counting down.
CCCGCCATCCCGGGAATTAACCTCGTGAACCTACGCTGAACTCCCTCAGTAGCACGAATATCCTTCCTCAAATTTGGAGACCAAGATTTCACACAATACTCCAGGTGTGGTCTCACCAGGGCCCTGTACAGCTGCAGAAGGACCTCTTTGCTCCGATACTCAACTCCCCTTGTTATGAAGGCCAACATGCCAATAGCTTTCTTCACTGCCTGCTGTACCTGCATGCTTGCTTTCAGTGACTGATGAACAAGGACACCTAGATCTCGTTGTACTTCCCCTTTTCCTAACGACTCCATTCAGATACTAATCTATGATTACTATGATAGTATGAGGACTGGTGTGTGTGTGTGTTCCCTCATCTTGCCCTTTCTGAAGTTCACAATCAGCTCTTTGGTCTTACTGACATTGAGTGCAAGGTTGTTGATACACCACTCAACAAGCTGGTACATCTCGCTCCTGTGCGCCCCCTCGTCACCATCTGAGATTCTGCCAACAGTGGTTGTATCATCGGCAAATTTGTGGTTGGCTTTTGAGCTGTGCCTGGCCACACAGTCATGTTATAATTACGGAGAAGTTGCAGTACCGAGGAGACTGTGATGTCAGGAGTCCATCGTAGCGTACAAGAGGTCTGTCGTAGAGAGTCTGATGACAGCAGGGTAGAGAAGATAACCTTGAACTTACTGATTCCAGCTTTTGCATCTCCCACAATGGGCAAGGAGTCAACATTCCTCATAAAACCTACTACTGGATCACCTTACTGAACCTGTAGCCCCGTTCCCTTCGCCTGAGTCATTGAAGTTTCCGCAATGTCGGATCACAGATCGAGTGCTGGTTTCTCGTCGTTGACGATCAACTCTCAGCTTCTGGTCCTGGGGTGGGGAGGGCTGATATGGAATGCCAGGGCTTCCAAGCTCAGGATGTCACCCGTCGTTTACTCTCTCTCTCTCTCTCTGTCTCCCCCCCCCGCTCCCTGCCGCACAGCCCGACGTTCTCCAACAACATCCCGCTGATGCGCGTGGTGCAGTCGGTCAGGCACACCAAGCGGACGGGCAGCACCGTGCTGAAGGAGGGCTGGCTGACGCACTACAGCCAGACGGATTCACTGGTGAGTATGCGGGATGGGGCCCTCGGACTGTCCGGTCTGCACCGAACACGGGCGAAACCCCTTCTGCCTGCACGTGATCTGTCACCATCCAAAACCCTGGGGAAAAGATTCTGTACAGATTCACTGTTTATTCAGGGTGAGGGTCTCTGTGTAACCGTACAGAGTCACTGTTTATTCAGGGTGAGGGTCTCTGTGTAACTGTACAGAGTCACTGTTTATTCAGGGTGAGGGTCACTCACTGTGTAACTGTACAGAGTCACTGTTTATTCAGGATGAGGGTCACTCACTGTGTAACTGTACAGATTCACTGTTTATTCAGGGTGAGGGTCACGGTGTAACCGTACAGATTCACTGTTTATTCAGGGTGAGGGTTATTCACTGTGTAACTGTACAGAGTCACTGTTTATTCAGGGTGAGGGTCACTCACTGTGTAACTGTACAGAGTCACTGTTTATTCAGGGTGAGGGTCACTCACTGTGTAACTGTACAGAGTCACTGTTTATTCAGGGTGAGGGTCACTGTGTAACTGTACAGAGTCACTGTTTATTCAGGGTGAGGGTCACTCACTGTGTAACTGTACAGAGTCACTGTTTATTCAGGGTGAGGGTCACTCACTGTGTAACTGTACAGAGTCACTTTATTCCGGGTGAGGGTCACTCACTGTGTAACTGTACAGAGTCACTTTATTCCGGGTGAGGGTCACTCACTGTGTAACTGCACAGAGTTACTGTTTATTCAGGGTGAGGGTCACTGTGTAACTGTACAGAGTCACTGTTTATTCAGGGTGAGGGTCACTGTGTAACTGTACAGAGTCACTGTTTATTCAGGGTGAGGGTCACTCACTGTGTAACTGTACAGAGTCACTGTTTATTCAGGGTGAGGGTCACTGTGTAACTGTACAGAGTCACCGTTTATTGAGGGTGAGGGTCTCTGTGTAACTGTACAGATTCACTGTTTATTCAGGGTGAGGGTCACTGTGTAACTGTACAGAGTCACCGTTTATTGAGGGTGAGGGTCACTCACTGTGTAACTGTACAGAGTCACTGTGTATTCAGGGTGAGGGTCACTATGTAACCGTACAGAGTCACTGTCTGTACTGTCTGACTGTTTCTCCCTGTCGGGATGGGGTTGTCGGCTGTTTTGCCGTCTGTTTCGGTCGGTCACTGACTCGTTCCGCCTGTTCCCGGCAGCGGAAGAGACACTACTGGCGGCTGGACACGAAGTACATCACACTCTTCCAGAACGACACCGACACCAAGTTCTACAAGGTGAGTGCGTGGCGCCGAGGGAGTCAGGAGCCGGGAGCTACGGACGGGGACGTGGGGGGTGGGTGCCAACTACTGTACTCCCATCCACAGCAGGACACGAGCCTGGCACTCTCACGCTGCCCCGATTACACGCGGATCGTCTCAGTCACACGCGCGCTGTCTCAGTCTAATGGACACGGACATACACACGCACACAGAATCACAGACAGACACACACACGTCGACACACTCACCCACACGAGGACCCTGAGACACTTTGCGCGCCCTCGTGTTTTCACGCGCCCACGCCCACCTGCTGGGGCTCACCGACACGTCCTACCCCGCTCGCCCCCAGTCTGACGCAGCGGAACCCCAGGGTGGCGGAGTCAACTCTGGGTGAGTGGTTAGGGGCAGTGGAGTGTGAGGGGGATAGGGAGGGACGTAAGGGAGGGGGAGTGAGGGAAGAGGATGGTGGATGGGAGGGAGCGGGGCTGAGTGCGGTAGGGAGGAGGGAATGGCGGGGACCGGAGGAGAATGGGTGGGGGGAGGTATTTCGGGAGCTGACAACCCCCACTACCCCCTGACTCTCTCCTCCGCCCCCACCCCACAGCGATTCCCACTCTCGGACGTCCAGCTGATCCGCTCGGGCCCAGACCCTCAGCACGAGTTCGAGCTGGTCACCCGCAGCACCACGCTCTACGTGGGGGGGAGCGCCCCCACCAACACTCTGCACCCCCCGGGGCTGCACCCCTCCTCGGCGCTCAACCAGGACTGGGAGCGGGCAATCCGGCAGGCTCTGCGGCCCGTCACCTCGCACCCCGGGCCAGACGCGGACACAGGTCAGTGAGGGGTCGGCGGGAGGGGGTAGTGGTGGGAGGAGGAGGGAGCGGTGGTGGTGGGGGTGGGGGCGATGTGATTAGATCTGTCGACCCGGGTTCGACTGAAGGCTCCTCTCTTGACAGACACAGGACAGCAGACCCAGGAGAGCACGGTACAGTCCGGGGCCAATTCCAGCAGCGAGGTGGGTCACTGAGAATGCATCAGCCCTCGTTCACCCCTCACCCCTCTTCCCCTCACCCCTCCACCCTCTTCCCCCACTCTCCTTCCCTCACTCCTTCAACCCTCGGTCTCCACGGCTCTCAACGCTCCCAACCCATCTCCCATCCTCCTACCTTCACTAATCCCTACCCCTCCCTCCATCTGGGTTCTCCCTCCCGCCCAGTCCCCTCTCCTTCCTGCGTCCTCTCCCTCCCGCATCCCCTCCCTCCCGCGTCCCCTCCCTCCCAGTCCCTTCTCCCGTCCACGTCCCCTCCCTCCCGCATCCCCTCCCTCCCGCGTCCCCTCCCTCTCAGTCCCTTCTCCCGCCCGCGTCCCCTCCCTCCCGCATCTCTTCACTCCCGCGTCCCCTCCCTCCCAGTCCCTTTGCCCTCCCGCGTCCCCTCCCTCCCAGTCCCTTCTGCCTCCCGCGTCCCCTCCCTCCCAGTCCCTTCTCCCTCCCGCGTCCTCTCCCTCCTGCGTCCCCTCCCTCCCGCATCCCCTCCCTCCCAGTCCCTTCTCCCTCCTGTGTCCCCTCCCTTCCCTTCTGCCTCCCGCGTCCCCTCCCTCCCAGACCCTTCTCCCTCCCAGTCCCTTCTCCCTCCCACGTCCCCTCCCTCCCCTCACTCTGTTCTCTCCTCGATCCCTCACTTCTCACCCTCCCCCTCCCACTGCGTGCACCCCCCCCACCCATCCCCGCCTCTGACGCTCTCCCTCCTTCCCCGCAGGATATCGGCGCCGTTTACCAGATATTCCCGGACGAGGTGCTGGGATCAGGCCAGTTTGGAATCGTTTTCGGAGGTGAGATTGAGGCGCCGGTGGAGGGGGGAGGGAGGGTCTGCACGGGATCTCCCTCCGTCCTCACCCCCTACCACCCGCCCCACGCACCCTCGGACCCTCTCTCTCACGCTTCACGCCGTGGGAGGATGATCGGCGTCGGGTCGAAGCGGGTCCTGGGGAGAACAAGTTTACTCCGTCCCTCCCCACCCTGCCTGACTCCTCCCGCCATCTCTCCTTCCCCCCTCCCAGGGAAACACAGGAAGTCAGGCCGGGACGTGGCGATTAAAGTCATCGACAAACAGCGCTTCCCCACCCAGAGGGAGAGCCAGCTTCGCAACGAGGTGACCATCCTGCAGGTGAGGGTCCCGGGGGGCACTGGGATGGGGTGATGCGGGTGGCGGAGGGGAGGCGAAGGGTGTGGGCGTAGGGGTCGGGGTGGTGGTTGGAGAATCTGTGGGACGGGGTGGGTGAGCGGGAACGGGTCGCAGGTGGGTGGGGTGGGGAGTACCTGAGTAGAATTCCGCAGCCCACCCAATTCTGCCATCCTGGGCCGGACTCCATCGCAATACCCCTCCCTCCCTGGCTCTCTGGTGGGGGGGGGATAGGATCCCTTCCCAATTCCTCCCCCCCCCCGGACTCTTTCAGCTCTCTGTTTCTCTAGGGGGTGGGGGGGGGAGAAATGAAGAGAGTAACAGGGGTCCGGGGGGAGGGGGGGACTCGGTTTACTCCTCCCTGCATAGCTGCTGCCTGACCTGCTGTGTTCCTTGAGCATGTTGTCTTACTCTGGATTTCCAGCATCTGCAGACGGGGAGAAGTCAGAATAAGAAGTTGGCGGGGTGGGGGGGGGCGGGTGGAGGAAGTTGTACAAGGCGGTAGGTGACAGGTGGAACCAAGGGAGGGAGCGGGGGTGGGGGTTGAAGTAAAGAGCTGGGAAACTGGTGAAAGAGATGAAGGGCTGGAGAGGAGGGAATCTGATAGGAGAGGGTAGAGGACCATGGAAGTGGGGAGGAGCTCCAGAGGAAGGTGATGGGCAGGTAAGGAGATAAGGGGAGAGAGGGACACAGGAATGGGGAATGGTGAGGGGGGGGGCAATTACCGGAAGTTGGAGGTCAATGTTCATGCCATCACGTTGGAGGCTACCCAGATGGAATACAAGGTGTTGCTCCTCCAGCCTGAGTGTGGCCTCATCATGTCGGTGGAGGAGTCCGTGGACTGACATGCCGGAATGGGAATGGGAAGTAGCGCTGAAATGGGTGGCCACCGGGATATCCTGGTTTTTGTGGCGGACGGAGCGAAGGTGCCCGGCGAAGGGGTCTCCCAATCTGCGGCGGGTCTCGCCCATGTGGGAAGTGGAATTGAAGTCGGTGGCCACCAGGAAATCACGCTTGATCTTCAATTAATTGAACATAAGTTATACATAATTTTTACTAAAAGAAAAGGTCAACTAGAACAATAAGAAAAAAAAAACGAAGTACTGATAAACTGTAGTGATTAGGGTTGTGTCGGTTGGTTCAAGAACCAGATGGTAGAAGGGAAGTACCTGCTTCCTGAATCTGGTGGTGTGGGACTTCAGGTTTCTATACCTCCTGCCCAACGTTCCCTCTTTTTTTTTGTCTTGCAGCTGTGCAGACCAGCCATTGCCCCCCGCAGAAATACCTTTATACATACTTATTTTACACAGCCTGAAAACTACGCGGCACTTTAACATTATATAAAAGAAAATTCCGGCTGCGTGGCAACAAGGGCTATGTGCGTGGGGGCATTGCGGTTACTGTGCGGCCGCGCAGTTGGAGGGAATGGTGCTCCTGCTCAATGGGAGCTGCAATGGACCGAATAGTGGGGACCTTAGATGATGAATGATGCCTTCCTGAGGCAGTGCCTCCTGTAGGTATCACCGATGGTGGGAAGGGGTGTGCCCGTAATGTATTCGAGTCCATAGCTTGCTGCAGCTTCTTATGTTCCTGTACATTCAAATTGCTGCGCCAGACAGCGATGCAACCAGTCAGGACATCTATAGAAGTTGGTTTTCCGTGACAACACGTGTGGGAGAGGCTAGGGAGTGGTAGTAGATGGTTGCCTCTCTGACTGGAGGGCCGTGACTCGTGCAGGAGTCACGGGGATCGGTGCTGGGTCCGCTGATGCTGGTCATTAAAACGATGATCTGAGTGGTAATGTGGTTAACTGGGTCAGCAAACTTGCGGATGACACCAAGACTGCGGGTGTAGTAGGCAACCAGAGCTTCCAGCGGGATCTGGACCAGCTGGAAAAAGTGGGCTGAAAAATGGTATGATCTTTTGCCTCTCTCTTGGCTAGACGGTTGGTGGAAAGATGCTGCCCCACCCACTCACGCTGAATGACTTAGTGATATTATGGCCTGTTTAGACCTCGAAAAGATTAATTATTCACTTCTCAATTCGGACATAAAGTTTCATACGGTGTGGGGACCTTTTCTTGAATAGTCTCGCAATTCTTCTTTAGGGTAAGTTTAACCTTTTTTTTGTATGCTACAATCCCTTACTTCCAGCTTTTTTTTTTGGGTAAGTTTTTGTTGTGAATTACATTATACTTTTGGTAGTCGGCATTATAGACAATAGACAATAGGTGTAAGAGTAGGCCATTCGGCCCTTCGAGCCAGCACCGCCAATCACTGTGATCATGGCTAATCATTCACTATCAGTATCCAGTTCCTGCCCTTATCAAAGGGCATGACTTCAGGGTTGAAGGGCGCCCTTTCAGAACAGAATTGCGAAGAAATTTTTTTAGTCAGAGGGTGGTGAATCTATGGAATTTGTTGCCACGGGCAGCAGTGGAGGCCAAGTCATTGGGTGTATTTAAGGCAGAGATTGATAGGTATCTGAGTAGCCAGGGCATCAAACGTTATGGTGAGAAGGCAGGGCAGTGGGACTAAGTAGGATAAAATGGATGAGCTCATGATAAAATGGCGGAGCAGACTCGATGGGCCGAATGGCCTACTTCTGCTCCTTTGTCTTATGGTCTTATCCCCATAACCTTTGATTCTGCTATCTTTAAGAGCTCTATCCATCTCTTTTTTGAAAGTATCCAGAGACTTGGCCTCCACAGCCTTCTGGGGCAGAGCATTCCATATATCCACCACTCTCTGGGTGAATTATACTATTTTTTTTTCTATATCTATTTACAGTTCTCTGGGGCTGAATGCTCAGAATGATTTTTTTTCTTTTATATGCAAAATGGTTGGCCTGGGGTTTTTTTCCAGTGGGAGGTTGGGGTGGATACTAATTTTACATAGCTCTCTTTTGGGTGCTTTTTTTTCTTAATTGCTATGAATTACATATTGGATTTGTTTGTTTTGCACCGTATAAATCTCCATTTTGTTGTTGGGTTCTCTTTCTGTAGTTTCTTGTAGAAATGTATTAAATAATTAATTTAAAAAAATTAAAATAGCAGATGGAATTTAAAGCAGACAAGTGTGAGGTTTTGCACTTCAGTTAGACCAACCAGGGCAGGTCTTACACAGTGAACTGTAGGACACTGAGGAGTGTGGTAGAACAAAGGAATACAGTTCCATAATTCATTGAAAGTGGCATCACAGGCAGATAGGGTCGTAAAGAAAGCTTTAGACACCTTGGCCTTCATAAATCAAAGTACCGAGTACAGGAGACGGGATGTTATGTTGAAGTTGTATAAGGTGTTACTGAGGCCTAATTTGCAGTACTGTGTGTGGTTTTGGTCACCTACCTACAGGAAAGATGTAAATAAGGTTGAAAGAGTATAGAGAAAATTTACGAGGATGTTTAAAAACGCAAACACGAGGAAATCTGCAGATACTGGGTAGCCAGCTGGTGGCGTAGGGGCATCAGCGCCGGACTTTGGAGCGAAGGCTCCCGAGTTCGAATCCAGCCGGTTCCCTTGCACGCTTTCCATCCGTGCTGGGTTGAGCGTCGAGCTACTAGCAACTGGAATTTATGTGTTACGAGGATGTTGCCGGGTCTGGAGGGCCTGAGCTAAGATTGAATAGGTTAGGACTTTATTCCTTGGAGGTTAGAAGATTGAGGGAAGATTTGATGGAGGTATACACAATTAAGAGTGGTATAGATAGGGTAAATGCCTATATGGCATTTTCCACGGAGGTTAGGTGGGATTACCCCCACAGGTCATGGTTAAGGGTGAAAGGTGAAAAGTTTAAGGGGAGCATCAGGGGAAACCTTCACTCAGAGGGCGGTGAGAGTGTGGAACGAGTTGCCAGCGCAATTGGTGCATGTGAGCTCGATTTCAATGTGTAAGAGACGTTTGGACAGGTACATGGACGGTAGGGGTATGGAGGGCGATGGTCCCAGTGCAGGTCGATGGGAGGAGCCCAGACTCGATGGGCTGAAGGGCCGCAGCTTCCTTGTGAATGCATCTGTGTGCTGGGCCCAGGACAGGTCACCCGAAGCGTTTTGTTTTGTTTCTGAATCTAAACTCTTCTAACTTGAAGATCTCGAGGCGTTGGTCCGCTCTCCTGGGGGAAGCTCCCTCACCCCTCCCTCCCTCGCTTCCTCACGCCCTCTCTCTCTCTCCCCCCCCCACCCCCATCTGCAGAACCTGCAGCACCCTGGGGTGGTTGCGCTCGACGCCGTGTTCGAGGACCCGGAGCGAGTGTTCGTGGTGATGGAGAAGTTGCGCGGAGACATGTTGGAACTGATCCTTTCCAGTGAGAACAGCCGGCTGCCCGAGCGACTCACCAGGTTCCTCACCATCCAGGTACGAGGGTGTCTGCCCGCTCCCCACCTCTCCCCGACCTCTCTCGCATCCTTCCGCCGGGCCAGGCACCAAGGCTCCCGTCCCGCCCCTCAGACAGACAGTCGGTAGTAAGGCTGAGCGGGCAGAAAGATGGTGGCTTGGTGCGGGGGTGTGAAGAGAGCGGGAATCGACGAACGGATGGGTTTAAAGGCAGCAGGAGACGCGGAGTTCCCTGCGCGTTTAAGGGGAGCGGGAGACGGGGTCCCGCTGGGTTTAAGAGGAGCGAGAGACGGGGTCCCGCTGGGTCTAAGAGGAGCGAGAGACGGGGTCCCGCTGGGTCTAAGAGGAGCGAGAGACGGGGTCCCGCTGGGTTTAAGAGGAGCGGGAGACGGGGTCCCGCTGGGTTTAAGAGGAGCGGGAGACGGGGTCCCGCTGGGTTTAAGGGGAGCGGGAGACGGGGTCCCGCTGGGTTTAAGAGGAGCGGGAGACGGGGTCCCGCTGGGTTTAAGAGGAGCGGGAGACGGGGTCCCGCTGGGTTTAAGAGGAGCGGGAGACGGGGTCCCGCTGGGTTTACGGGGAGCGCAAGAGGGAGTCCCGATGGGTTTTAAGGGGAGCGGGAGACGTGGTCCCGCTGGGTTTTGATGGGAGCGGCAGACGGGGTCCCGCTGGGTTTAAGAGGAACGGGAGACGGGGAGTTCCTGCTGGGTTTAAGAGGAACGGGAGACGGGGAGTTCCCGCTGGGTTTAAGAGGGCGGGAGCCGGGGTCCCGCTGGGTTTACGGGGAGCGCAAGAGGGGGTCCCGATGGGTTTTAAGAGGAGCGAGAGACGGGGTCCCGCTGGGTTTAAGAGGAGCTGGAGACGGGGTCCCGCTGGGTTTAAGAGGAGCGGGAGACGGGGTCCCGCTGGGTTTAAGAGGAGCGGGAGACGGGGTCCCGCTGGGTTTACGGGGAGCGCAAGAGGGGGTCCCGATGGGTTTTGATGGGAGCGGCAGACGGGGTCCCGCTGGGTTTAAGAGGAACGGGAGACGGGGAGTTCCTGCTGGGTTTAAGAGGAACGGGAGACGGGGAGTTCCCGCTGGGTTTAAGAGGGCGGGAGCCGGGGTCCCGCTGGGTTTTAAGGAGACTTTACTTCAACCTTCCACCCAGCCCTCAAATTCACTTGGTCTATCTCGGACACTTCCTTCCCCTTTCTCGATCTCTCGGTCTCCATCTCTGGAGACAGGCTGTCCACTGACATCTTCTACAAGCCCACTGTGTTTAGGGAGAAAAGGATACGTGTTTAAGGAGAGTGGGAGACAGGGGTCCCACTGTGTTTAGGGGGAGCGGGAGACGGGCGTCCCCGGTGTGTTTGAGGGGAATGGGAATCATAGTCCAGATGCAAGTGACGGGGTGGGGGGGGGGCGGGGAGCGGGAGACAGAGTCACCGTGGGTTCCACTTTGCCCCGTGTTTCCAGTGACACTCGCCTGGCCTCGCAGATCTGTTCACAGTAGACCCAGCATTGAGGAGGGCAAACGGATTGAAATGACGGGAAGATAAAGCAGATGCGGGGGGGAGGGGATCCTGTGGGGAGTGACTCGCCAAGAGAGGGTACAGGTCAGGGGAGTGAGTGGGACACAACACTCACCTGGGTGAGGGGCAACTCCAAAAACTCTCAAGGAAGCCGGACGGAGCAGCCCACTCGTTCGGCACCCTATCCACCTCCCTCCATCACTGGCGCACATCTAATTACACGCCCGGGCCTCACCGACAGCCGCTCCCGAACTTCCCACCTCTCCCACCCCTCCTACCCAAGGGTAGCGGGTTTTGGGGGGAGGGACACCAGCACTTGCAGCCCCCCCCCCCAGTCCCGCTGCCATCCCGACTTGTAAATCTGTCAAAAATTCCTTCCCCATCACCGGGTCGAAACCTTGGAACCTCCTCGCCCCACTTTCTCCTTTCAAGGCCATTCAGCCCACCAAGTCTATCCTAGCTCGCAGAGTGACCCCAAATGTCCACATTCCCTTCGCTGTCACGCGGCGGGTGGGGGTGGGGGGGGGGAGATGATTAACCCACTGACCCCTGGTACGTGAGAGGAAACCTGCACGGTCACGGGGAGAACACAGAAGCGCAGAGACACGCACAGCGCAGGATCGAACCCACGTGGAGACAACTGGTGGGTGTGAATTCGTGTCCAGGTACTAATACAGCTCTGTCTCTCTCCCCTACCCTTCCTTTCCCATCTCCTCCTCTCTTTCTCCTCCCTCCCTCGCCTTCTCTCTCTCACCTACCACCCCTCCCCTCTCTCATCTCCATCAACCACCCCCCCCCCCAACACTCCCGGTAGATATTGGAAGCTCTTCGCTACCTCCACTCCAAGAACATAGTCCACTGCGACCTGAAGCCGGAGAACGTGCTGCTGGCGTCGGACGACCCTTACCCCCAGGTCAGAGGGCGCTGAGGAACCGGCCGGGGCCGGGCAGACCACCGCCGCCCCTCGCACCGGCGGAACAGCGCGTGCGCTCACAGGCCCTTCAGCCCATCGAATGGGTGCTGACCGTCAGCTGTCCGCACTAAAACGCGGGGGTTGGGTTGGGGTGTGTGTGTGTGTGTGTGTGTGGGGGGGGGGAATCTGGTGGACGTCACCCGCCTGAGTCGGGCGGTGGAGGGAGATCCTCAGGAGTGTGACCCGGAGGGGAGGGACCCACCTCGGAGGTAGTTCAAACTTGGCGGGAATTTCCCCCCCGCTCCACCACCACCACCACCAATTTGAAGTTGGCGTCACTGGGGGTGCCAGCATTTATTGCACGTCCCCACCCGAGACCGGATCACGGAGATCGGGGCTGCCGGAGCAGTGCCCCCCGCCCCTCCCTCCACTCCCCACTCTGATGTTGGGGAATCCCGGCCAATCCGTCGTGATCCCACATTCTATTTGGATCAGATTCCCGGCCGCTTGTCTCCAGGGAATACACGGACGCAGAGAGATCTCGAGATTCCCGGGAAAGGAGAACAGTCAGGAATTGTTCGAGCGGGTGGGGGTTTGGGCGAGGGGTCGAGGACAAGTGGAGGGAGCCACCTTTGACGGCGCTCTTTGACCCCTGACCCCGCAGGTGAAGCTCTGCGACTTCGGCTTTGCGCGCATCATCGGCGAGCGGTCGTTCCGCCGCTCGGTGGTGGGCACGGCCGCCTACCTGGCCCCCGAGGTGCTGCGGAGCCAGGCCTACAACCGCTCGCTCGACATGTGGGCGGTGGGCGTTGTCATCTACGTCTGTCTAAGCGGCACCTTCCCCTTCAACGAGGACGAGGACATCAACGACCAGATCCAGAACGCCAGCTTCATGTACCCCGCCCGACCCTGGCAGGACATCTCCCCCGAGGGTAGGTCGGGGAAGGACGGAACACACACGCACCCCACCACACACCCTCTCCCTGTCTCCCGTATGCCACCCGTCCCGGGAACAGCCTGGCATTAGGCAACAGCCAAAACCCAGGAGCTCAGCCGTCATGAGCTCCCCGTCTCCCACCCAACCCCCCTCCTCCCCTCCCTTCCCTTCCCTCTCCCATCCCAACCCTCCTTCTTCCCCTCTGCCACCCAACTCCCCTCCTCCCCTCTCCCACCCCAACACCCCCTTCCTCTTCCCCTCTCCCACCCCAACCCCCCGTTCCTCCCCCTCCCACCCTAGCCCCCCTCTTCCTCCCCCTCTCACCCCAACTTCCCCATCCCAATCCTCCTTCTTCCCCTCTGTCACCCAATCCCCCTTCCTCCCCTCCCACCCCGACACCCCTTCCTCTTCCCCTCTCCCACCCCAACCCCCCGTTTCTCCCTCTCCCACCCTAGCCCCCCTTTTCCTCCCCTCTCACCCCAACTTCCCCTCTCCCATCCCAACCCTCCTTCTTCCCCTCTGCCACCCAACCCCCCCTTCCTCCCCTCTCCCACCCCAACACCCCCTTCCTCTTCCCCTCTCCCACCCCGACACCCCTTCCTCTTCGCCTCTCCCACCCCAACCCCCCGTTCCTCCCCCTCCCACCTCCCTCCCCTTCACCCCCTCCCACCCTAGCCCCCCTCTTCCTCCCTCTCTCACCCCAACTTCCCCTCTCCCATCCCAACCCTCCCTCTTCCCCCTCCCACCCCAACTCCCCCTTCCCTCCCCCACTTCCAAACCCATTGCTCCCCCTCTCCCACCCAACCCCCTCCTCCCCTCCATTCCCTCCTCCCCCTCTCCCACCCTAGCCCCCCTCTCCCATCCCAACCCTCCCTCTTCCCCTCTCCCTCCCCAACACAATCTTCCTCCCCCTCCCACCTCCCTTCCTCTTCCCCCTCTCCCACCCCCAACTCCCCCTTCCCTCCCCCACCTCCAATCCCCCTGCCTCCCCTTCCCCCTCTTCTCCTACCCCTTCCTGCCCCCTCTGCCCTTCCCTTCTTCCTCCTCCACCGACTCTCCCTCATCTCCCGCCCCACCTCCCTCTCCTCCTCCCACTCCCCACCTCCCTCCCCTACTCCTTCCCTCCCCTCCCTCTCTCCCCTTCCCTCCTCTTCTACCTCCTCCTCCTCCCTCCCCCGCTTCCACCGCAGACACTTCCCTCGTCCTGTCGCACAGACAGCAGTGGGTCCCCTCGCTGCCGACACCAGCTGAACGTGCACCCACTCGGGCAAACCTCTCCTCCTGTCTCCTGCCCGCGTCCTCACTTCTCCCCCCCCCCCCGTCTCTCTCTCTCTGTCTCTCCGCAGCCATTGACCTGATCAACAGCCTGTTGCAGGTGAAGATTCGCAAACGTTACAGTGTGGACAAGGCCCTCAGCCACCCCTGGCTCCAGGTAACCCCCTGCCCTTTCTCCACACCCGTCATTGTAACGCTGCGCTGCCGGGAACGTGGGAGTCAGCTCAAAGACAGGCCCTTCGGTCCGTCGTACCATTACACACCCTTTCACCCACCGACACGTTAGAAATCTAATCTCCATCCAGGTACAGTGAAGTGCGTCATCCTGCGCTGGGGGCAGCCCGCAAGTGTCTCCACGCTTCCTGCGATGACTAGGCGTGTACTAACCGTAGCCGACACATCTTTGGAGTGTGGGAGGAACTCTGAGCACCCGGGGGGGAAGTTCCTTATAGACGGCGGCGGGAATTGAGCCCGGATCACTGGCTGATGGTAGCGTTACACAGACTGCTAGACGCTTCTTTAGCCAAAGGGCGGTGAGTTTGTGGAATTTCTTGCCACGTGCGGTTGTGGGGGCCAGGTCGTTGGGTGTATTGAAGGCAGAGATTGGTAGGTTCTTGATTGGACGTGGCATGAAAGGTTACGGGGAGAAGGCCGGGGAGTGGGGTTGAGGAGGAGATGGGAAAAGAAAGGATCGGCCACGATTGAATGGCGGAGCGGACTCGATGGTCCAGATAGCCTCGAGGCTGATTTATACCTGCGCGTCAAATGTAGGCCGTAGCAGCCAACCCTGCGCCGTAGCCTAAAACGCGCACCTCTCCCGAAATGTAACTACGCGTCGCGGCGACGCAGACGCAACTGTGATCGGCCCGCTTGGTAGCTTCGCATTTCCTCCTACGCTGCGATAGTTTCCCAGTGGGCGACTGAAGGGCAGGGAAGGAACTCTGGCTGCAATGCTTTCAATAAAGCTTTACAGACCTCCAAAATTATGGAGGACCCCGTGCTCGACGCCAGTTTGTAGCCAGGCTTCCACCTGAAGCTGAAACTGGAATGGTGATTGCCGGTCTCTGAGTATACCGTGCGTACACCGATGCGAAATAAATGGTTGGAGATGATGAACCACATCGTCAAATCTATCTGCCGATATCTGAAAATATTTGACATGCATTTCCTCGTCCACGTCTCTCCGTGGCCGGACGAGCACAGAAAATTCACCCTCCTTCAGTTTCAGTTGCCATTGTTTGAAGTTTGAGTTTCTTCGTGTTGAGTGGCATAGAAACCTCACCACCAATTAGCGTTTTGGGAGTGAATTGCAGAGCGACGCAGACACACCAACGCACAAGTATAAATGCTCACTACGGCGTAGCCAACTTGCGTAGGCTACGGCGAAAGCTGGTACACACAGGTATAAATCAGCCTTAATTCTGCTCCCGTGTCTTATGAAGTTACACACTTCACACGGCCCTGTTCAGCAACGGTCAATTCCCCGGCTACCACCGCCTTGTTTTCCCCATGATGTCTGCCCCCACCCCCCCGGCCGTACACTTCCATCCCCCACCAAACTTCAAAGTAAATTTTATTATCAAAGTACATTAAGGCATCAGTCTTGCGAGACCACGGATCTGCGCCTGGAAAGTCTTCACTCTCCAGGGCGCAGGCCTGGGCAAGGTTCTATGGAAGACCGGCAGTTGCCCATGCTGCAAGTCTCCCCTCTCCACGACACCAATGTTGTCCAAGGGAAGGACATTAGGACCCATACAGCTTGGCACCGGTGTCGTCGCAGAGCAATGTGTGATTAAGTGCCTTGCTCAAGGACACAACACGCTGCCTCGGCTGGGGCTCGAACTCACGACCTTCAGATCACTAGACCGACGCCTTAACCACTTGGCCATGTGCCCACATCAAAGTACATATATGTCACCATATACAACCCTGGGATTCATTTTCTTGCGGGCATACTCAATAAATGCAATAACCACAACAGAGTGACAGGCCGCACCAACTTGGGCGTTCCACCGGTGTGCAAAAGGCAGCAGACTGGGCAAATGCAAAAAGAAAGAAGTAATAATAATAAATAAGTCAGCAAGAAAAACAAGGATGTAATGTTGAGAACGCAAACATGAGGAAATCTGCAGATGCTGGAAATCCAAGCAACACACACAAAAGTTGCCGGTGGAACGCAGCAGGCCAGGCAGCATCTGTAGGAAGAGGTACAGTCGACATTTCGGGCCGAGACCCTTCGTCAGGACTAACTGAAGGAAGAGCTAGCAAGAGATTTGAAAGTGGGAGCGGGAGGGGGAGATTCGAGATGTCAGGAGAAGACAGGAGGGGAAGGGATGGAGACAGGAGCTGGGAAGTTGATTGGCAAAAGGGATATGAGGCTGGAGAAGGGGGAGTATCATGGGACGGGAGGCCTCGGAAGAAAGAAAGGGGGAGGGGAGCACCAGAGGAAGATGTTGAGACTCTACAAAGGAGTGGCAAGACCTCACTTGGAGTGTTGTGAACGGGTTTGGGCCCCTTAGAAATGATGAACTGAAACTGGAGAGGGTTCAAAGGAAGTTCACGAAAATGATTTCAGGATTGAAAGGCTTGTCATATGAAGAGCGTTTGATGGCTCTGGGCCTGTATTCACTGGAATTCAGAAGAATGAGGAGTGACCTCATTGAAACCCATTGTTTTCTCTTGGTGAAGAAATTCCTTCTTTTCCAGCCCTTTACTTTTCCACCTGTCTTCTTACTTCGTCCCCACTCCCCCACCCACTAGATTTCACCTATCACCTTCTACCCCGTTCCCTTCCCCCACCTTCTTTTTCAGGGTTCTTCCCCCTTTTCTTCCAGTTCTGTCGAAGGGTCTCAGTCCAGAGCGTCATCTATCAGTTCATAAAAGCTGCCTGACCTGCTGAGCTCCTCCATTGCTCCTGCCTTGCTCTGGATTTCCAGCATCTGCAGAATCTCCTGTGCTTCAGGTAGCTTCCTCATCTCCGTTCTAAAGGGACGCCCTTCCGCTCTGAGGCTGTGCCCTCAGCTCCCAGACTCCCCCCACCATCGTTAACCCACCCGCTCCACATCCACGTTGTACAGGCCTCTCAACGTTCGGCCGGTTTCAATGAGATACCCCACCCCATTCTTCTAAATTCTGAGTGCCGTCAAACCTCCCTCGCATGCTTGGGGGGGGGGGTTGAGTCAGGAAGGCTGTGAGGGGCCCCAGTCAGAAGGTGAGGTGCTGTACGCTGAGTTGGCGTTGCCCCTTGTTGTAACGGTGCAAGAAGTCACAGATTGGAGGGAGCGGGTGCCCCATTCCTCCATGAGTTCTGGCTGGGGTTTTCAATCCAGTTGATGTGATGCCTCCTCTCTCTCTCTCCCTGCCCCCCTCTCTCTCTCTGTCCCTGCCCCCCTTTCTCTCTATCCCTGCCCTCTCTCTCTCTATCCCTGCCCCCTCTGTCTCTATCCCTGACCCCTCTCTCTCTCTCTCTCTCTCTCTCTCTCCCTGCCCCCTCTCTCTCTCGCTCTCTCCCTGCCCCCCTCTCTCTCTCTGTCCCTGCCCCCTCTTTCTCTCTGTCTCTGCCCCCCTTTCCCCTGCCCCCCTTTCTCTCTCTGTCCCTGCCCCCTCTCTCTCTCTGTCCCTGCCCCCTCTCTATCCCTGCCCCCCTCTTTCTCTCTCTCTCTCTCTCTCCATCCATCCCTGCCCCACTCTCTCTCTATCCCTGACCCCCCCCTCTCTCTCCCTGCCCCCCTCTCTCTCTGTCCCTGCCCCCCTTTCTCTCTATCCCTGCCCTCTCTCTCTCTCTGTCCCTGCCCCCCTTTCTCTCTATCCCTGCCCCCTCTCTATCCCTGCCCCCCCTCTCTCTCCCTGCCCCCCTCTCTCTCTATCCCTGCCCCCCCTCTCTCTCTCTCTCCATCCCTGCCCCCCTCTCTCTCTCTGTCCCTGCCCCCCTTTCTCTCTATCCCTGCCCCTCTCTCTCTATCCCTGCCCCCTCTATCTCTCTCTCCTTGCCCCCTCTCTCTATCCCTGCCCCTCTCTCTCTCTATCCCTGCCCCCTCTCTCTCTCTATCCCTGCCCCCCTCTCTCTCTCTATCCCTGCCCCCTCACTTTCTCTATCCCTGCCCCCTCGCTCTCTCTATCCCTGCCCCACCCCACCCTTCTCACTTTCTTCCTGCACCCTCACCACCTCGCGCCCTCCCTGAACTGCACCCTCCATTCGGCCCCTCCACCGCTCCCTCCCCTCCTTCCCTCTGCTCTCCAGGACTTCCAGAGCTGGCTGGACCTGCGGCGGTTCGAGACACGGATGTGCCACCGTTACCTCACGCACGAGTGCGATGATGACCACTGGCGGGCGCACGCCGAGGAGCACGGCCTGGAGTTCCCCGAGCACGTGGGTGCCACGTCCTGACACCGGGGAGGGGGTGGCCATCCCACTGATGCCCTTTCTCTGGCGGAGACAGCCCCACTCCTGCGTGACGGGGCGGTGACCCCGTCCCAGTAGCCCGCTGGGCCCTGGGGGCTCCGGTGTGGGGGATTTATTGACGGGTGGGGTGGTGGTGACCATCAAATCTGTGTTACCACTCCGCATACCTGGAGCAGAGTAACCCCACCCCCCCAACACAACCAGGCAGAGTAGCCTCCCCCCACACTGCCCCCTGAGGGTCTCAGTAAGGGGGGGGGTGTCAGTTCTTTGGGCTTGGACTGGCAGAGTCCCGGGCTGTCCCTCCTCACATCCATTCCGTCCGTATGCGCTGGATCATACCCAGACCCAGGAATCAGCTGTAGAATAAACGGAATAAAGTTCTGATGAAATGTGGTTAACTCTCAGTGTCGAATCTTTGCCTGCAGATTGCACAATCGCAGAAAAACCGAACCCTGCTTACTCACGCTGTCCACAGGTCCCGGTCTTTCCCACTCACCCCAGCCATCTGTGCTTCCCATAGGACTCTACCCCTTCCCACATTCCCAATAGGACCCCACCTGTTCCCATTCACTCCCACTGTCCGCACTCCCAATGGGACCCACCGCTTCCCGTTCACTCCCAATGGGATCCCACACTTTTCATTCACCCTCATTGTATGCACTCCCAATGGGACCCACCCTTTCCCATTCACTCTCACTGTACACACTCCCAATGGGACCCCTTCCCATTCAGTCCCACCGTCCGCACTCCCAAAGCGACCCCACCCTTTTCATTCATCCCCATTGTATGCACCCCCAATAAGACCACACCTCTTCCAATGCTTCCCATCCAAAGGGACCCCAACCCTTCCCATTCTCTCTCAAAAGGACCCCACCCATTCCTACACACCCACACCTCCCACACTCCCAATGGGACCCCACCCATTCTTACACACCCCCACCTCCCACACTCACAATGGGAACCCGCCCCTTCCCATTCACTCCAATGGAACCCCACCTCTTCTTATTCGCACCCCCAATGGGACCCCACCCCTTCCCATTCTCCCAGTAGGACCCCACCCCTTCCCATTCACTCCCACATTCCGAATAGTACCCCACCTGTTCCCATCCGCCCCCAGTGGAACTCCACTCCTCACCATTTCCTTCCAAAATCTCGGTACTCGTACATGC
This sequence comes from Mobula hypostoma, assembly GCF_963921235.1. NCBI lineage: Eukaryota > Metazoa > Chordata > Chondrichthyes > Myliobatiformes > Myliobatidae > Mobula > Mobula hypostoma. Next base: position 6,702,908 of record NC_086126.1, on the reverse strand, counting down.
GCTGTTTGATCTCTTTGCGTGTGGCTGCCCCGCGGAGCTCCGCCGGATGCCCAGAGTCGTTTCCAGCTGCCTGCGGGGTCCCAGGACGGAGCTCCGCGGGGCAGCTCGGGCTCCTCCGCGAGGGGGCGCTGCGCCCGGCGGGCCGATCCCCCGCGCAGCCGGTTCGTCTTCCGGGTCGGGGAAGCGACGGGTCGATTGAGCGGGAGCGGCGAGCGTGAACGGGAGGTTGTGTAAAGTGAGTGTGTAAAGCGGGGCTTGGAGGAGGGTGTAGGCCGGAGAGGGTGTGAACCGTATCCCGGGAGGGGGGACGCCGAGCGTACAAAGTAACACGGTGGGGCGGGCAAGTGTGCAAGCTGCTCTCTCGGTTGGGTTTGCACGTTGTTCCCGGCTGGGGGTGAGTGTGCAAATTGAACGTGGGTGGTGGGGGGGTTGGAACTGGTGTAAAGCACCTGGAGGAGGGAAGGGGGAGAGTGGTCACGGTGCTGTGGGGGTGAACGAGTGTGCAAGTGGTACCCCTGAATGAGTGTGTTAACCCTGACGCCCTGAGTGTGCAAACCAGGGCAGTGTGAAGAGAGAAGGCGGGTGTGGAGACCGCAGGTTGGTGGGTTGGGGTGGGGGCGGGTACGCACGGTACAGCCCTCTGGGTGGGGCTGAAGGGCCTCCTCCACGGTGAAGCAAAGGAATTGTTGTGGGGGGGGGTAGGTGCTGTGTGGGTGACGGTCCGGGAGGCACAATTCGCACGCCCGCCCGTGCAACGTCTCTGGAACCGGGTATCTGTGGGATCTTGCTGTGTCCCCAACAGCCCCCTCCCCCACCTCCTCCGTTCCGGCACTTTGGGAGGGGGTTCGGGACTGTCCCGGTGCCGCTCGGCCCATCTAACCTGCCCTGTCCTGCAGGCAGAGTCCTTGTAACCGTTTCCCCCCCGACCCCCTCTCCGCCCCCCCCCACCCGGAATATAGCCGACCCACAACTAACATCTTACTTGTTGCGCGGGCACACCGAAACCGAGAGTGAAATGCGACATTTTGTATTGGTGGCCGGCAGGGTCTGGGGATGGCGCCAGGGGCAGCCCGCGAGTGTTGCCACGTTTCTGGCGCCGACACAGAACTCACTCACCCGAACCGCTACGCCTTTGGAACGTGGGAGGAAACCAGGGCGGTGGCGGGGAGAACGTACAAACTCCTTACGGGCAGCGACGGGGAATTGAACCTGTGTCGCATTAGGGTAACACACACACACACAAAATGCTGGTGAACACAGCAGGTCAGGCAGCCAGCATCTATCGGAAGAGGTACAGTCGACGTTTCCGGCTGAGATTGATTAGGGTGCTTCGCCATTGCCTTCTGGGCCAGTGTCTTTACAAGACAGGTGACCCCCGCCCCCCCCAGCCACGATCAATACTCTTCCGAGATTGTCTGGCCTGCTGTCAGTGGTCGCATAACCAGGTCTTGTGATATGCACCGACTGCTCGTACGACCATCCACCACCAGCTCACGTGGCTTCACGTGACCCTGATTTTGGGGGTGGGGGGGTGAGAGGCTAAGCAGGTGCTACACGTTGCCCCAAAGGTGACCTGTAGGCTCACAGAGGGAAGGAGAGCCTTACACCTCGTTTGCTAGAGACGTATCCCCACACCGCCACCCTCTGACTCCACCTCCCCCCCCATACATTTCTCCAATCAGTTTAAAATCATGTCCCCTTGTTTTACCCTGGAAGAAGCCTCCGGCTCTGATCATCTCGCGCGCCTCTCATCCTCCCTCACTCCGGTGAGAAAAGCCCCAGCTCGCTCAACCTCTCCCCACAAGACGCACTCTCTAATCCAGGCAGCGTCCTGGTGAATCTCCTCTGCGCCCTCTCTGTACACTCCCGCGTCCTTCCTTAAATGGGGCGGCCAGACCTGAATAGAATCTTTTTCAGTGAGATCTCACCGGGGTTTTGTAGAGCTGCGACATTACCTCACGGCTCTTGAGCTCAATCCTCCCCCCCTCCCGGACTAATGAAGGCCAACCCACCATATTCCTGCCACAGGCCAAGTCTGTGGGTACTCTCCAAGTGGAGGTTGGTCGTTTAGTGATCGGAGGCAGGTGTATGGGGTTGAGTGGGATCCGGGATCAGCCACGATGGGACGGCGGAGCGGATTGAGTGGCCTCAGGCAGCCGCCAGGGAGGGTGTTACTAGTCTGCCTGACCCGCCTGGCGCTTTGGGTTACAGCCATGAAGCCGGACCTGGTGCTGCCCCTCGTCGCCCTCGTGCTGGGCTCGCTCTGCACCCCCGCGCGCGGCGGCGACGGCGAGAAGCGGAAGCTCCAGATCGGCATCAAGAAGCGGGTGGACAACTGCCCCATCAAGTCCCGCAAGAGCGACACACTGCACATGCACTACACGGTGAGTGGCGGCCGCGCGGGCCCCTCCCCCGGCGGAGGGGAGGGGAGGGGGAGTGGGGGAGGTCTGTCCGGGGCGGGGTGGGGGGTGAGGGTTCGCCGGTCGCCAGTGTCCGTGAGTTCACCACTACGTTGGAGAGAGGGGAGCCTGCGGGCTGCCAGCGTGTGAGGAGCTGTCGTCGATGGTTAACTGGACTCGAGAAACACGTACCCGAGGAAATCTGCAGATGCTGGAAATTCAAGCCACACACATAAAAAACGCTGGTGAACGCAGCAGGCCAGGCAGCATCTCTAGGAAGAGGTACAGTCGACGTTTCGGGCCGAGACCCTTCGTCTAACAAAGTCATTAGTCCTGACGAAGGGTCTCGACCCAAAACGTCGACTGTACCTCTAAAAACACATATAAGATTTACAAATTTGCAGATTTTTGTGTAGAGAAAATTGCCAGGACTGGAAGACCTGAGTTATACGGAAAGATTGAATAGGTTAGGACTTTATTCCTTGGAACGTCGAAGATTGAGAGGTGATTTGATAGAGATATACAAGATTATGAGGGGTACAGACGGGGTAAATGCAAGCAGGCATTTTCCACTGAGGGTGGGTGGGACTCCAACCAGAGGTCATGGGTTAAGGGTGAAAGGTGAGGAGTTTAAGGGGAACGTGAGGGGAAACTTCTTCACTCAGAGGGTGGTGAGAGTGTGGAACGAGCTGCCAGCACAAGTGGTGGATACGAGCTCGATTTCAACGTTGAAGAGAAGTTTGGACAGGTACACGGATGGGAGGGATGTGGAGGCCTATGGTCCCGGTGCAGGTCGATGGGAGTAGACAGATTAAATAATTCTGGCGCCCCAGAGAAAACAACCCGAGTTTACCCGGCCTCTTGTGAGAGCACATTCCCTCCGATCAATGTTCCCTCTACAGTGTACACGAGTCGCGCACCAGGGAATTTAAACTGCGCACAGAAGGTTGTCACCCTCTGCCTCATCGGCGTGTCAAGTATTTTCCACGATCGTACACAATCACATTTCCGTTTCCGGTTTCTGATGCGGACGCGGAGTTTGCGATGATTTGTCTGCAGAGTTTAGAACTGGCTTATTTATACTGTTTTTATTCAGGAAAATTATTCGCGTGAAGCGCAATAGAACTGAGACACTCACAACACGCTGGAGGAACTCAGCAGGTCGGGCAGCATCCGTGGAAACGATCAATCGACGTTTCGCGTTGGAACCCTTCGTCAGGACTGGCAAAGGGTTCTGGCCCGAAACGTCAACTGAGCATTTCCACGGATGCTGCCCGACCTGCTGAGTTCCTCCAGCGTGTTGTGAGTGTTGCTTTGACCCCAGCATCTGCCGAGTATTTTGTGTTTACCATAGAACTGAGAGGTCATTTAAAGCGGAATGGCTTAACGAAACAGTGGAAACTGCTACGCCGAAAGCTCATGAGGTCAGGAACGTGCAGCTACGGGAAATATTTGCAGAAGCTGGTGTTACCTGTGTGTATCGTCAGGGCGCAAAAGTTGCTGGAGAACTTGCAAGTGGGAAGAAGTGGAGTGATATTTAGAAACCTGACTTTCTGAAGCATTTATTATCCTGAGAAGAGCTTCAGGTTTACCAATTAAAGTTCAGCGTGCACATGTTGTTGTCACTGGGCAAAAAAAATTGTACGGTACAAGGTTTTTGCATGATAAAATAGTGGAAACACACCCTCTAAAGCGGGCAGCACCCTGGTGGGCCTCTTCTGCACCCTCTCCAAAGCCTCAACGTCCTATAGTGGGGTGACCGGAACTTTTCTGAGCCAATTTCTCGAGGGGAGGGTCCCCATGGTCTAATTTCGGGCCTCGGCGTTCTCTCCTCCACATGCCCTTTGGACATCCCCCTTCCCTCTGTCCTCGGGGATTCCGTTTTCAGTGCCTGCCCGGTGACGTTGTTGGTCAGCTTCCTCAAGGTGTGGGCTGATCCACCTCCGTTTCCGTTCCCGTATTTGTATCCCTGTGGTTGGTGCTTTCCCCACAGTGGTTAGTTTGTCAGCCCATCTGATGATTATGTCATGCCTTGGTTTGTATTTTTTTTTAAAAAACTGTTGTGCTGTATGAATTTCATTTTGGCAGTTCTGTGAGGGCTGCCTGTTTTCAGCTTGTTCAGGTTCTTGTTGAAGATGAGAGATGAGGAGAAATGAGTGCCATTCAATGGTCAGATGAAGGGGAGGTTTCTTGGTGAGGAACGACAAGGCTTGGGGCTTTTGTTCGAGAGGAGATGAAGAGAGAAGACGCTGGGGAGAACTGGTCGTAACGCACGATCCGGTGGGAGACCCATTTGCTGGAGAAGGATTGCGAGCGACGTTCGGGAGGTGGTGCATGCTTTCACGTTGATCGAGGGCCCGGTGCGTGAGTGATGGAGAAGTCCAAGATGGGCTCCAACTTGTGCACGTTTGACTGTTTAATTAGAATGGGCCCTTTTCTTTTTGTTATTCTTTACTAACCCTTTCAGTTAAGATTCATAAATATGATTCCTTTAATCGTGTGCAGTGTCATTTTGTGGCACTAATTTATAACGGCAGCAAATGACACAGCATCCACACAAACCGGGGCTTGGGGTGGGATCGAGCGAACCTCAATCTCCCGAGTTTGGCGTGGCCGGAGTTCATCGTCCCTAGACTTACCCAGCCGAGGAAACCAGGGTGGTTTCATTTAGGACTCTGGTTGATGAAAGCCTGCAGGTTTTGTAGCATCTCCTTTGTTGTTCTCCCTGGCTTCAGAGCCATACAGAAGCACTGTTTTAGCATTTGAGCTGAACATGGAGACAGACGCTGTTAAGAGGTGTTTAGGTCGGTACCTGGTGGCGGTCGTCCAACGACGACGGGAGACCTGCGCGAAGCCGTTGCACTGGGGGCAGTTCCGCTCCGTCCTCCTCAGACGCCCGGGTCCCGTGGGACGAGTGGTCGTCACAGATGGGGTCTTCCTAGGTCGCCGCGGATGACCGTGACGTCTTCTGTGCCTTGTCATTGCCCCTCGCTCTCCACAGAGCGTGACGGAACCGGCCTCCTGGCCGTTGGATTTAACTGTCGACCTCAAGTTCAGAGTTCAAATTATACAACCCTGAGATTCGTCTGCTTACTCAAAACGAGAGACCCAAAGGAACCCATTTTAAAGAAGGACCCACACCCAATGCACGCAGAGAGAGAGCGAGAGAGAGAGAGAAAAAAAAACACAAATTGTGCAAACGGTACAAGCAATCGACGGCATTCCGAACCAGATAAGAGTCCGTCGACACGAAGCCTGGAGTAGGCCCGAAGCCTCAGTTCGTCGCACGGCGGGGCCAGATCGCCGCGAAAGCTTGCGGACGTGAAGCCCGGAGCGGTCTCCCGGCCTCGGGCGCGGCACAGGAGTGTGAGCAGCATGGACCCGAACCCTCGCCTCCGGTCCCGACACCCTCCGCCCAGTCCGGCAGAGTTGACTTCGCCTGCTAGGACAGGCATGTCCCCAGACATCCCACCTCTCCCGCAAGTTCCGGGAGTCTCCCGCAAATTATATACAATATCACGGAAATCAGAGAGCGAGGGAGAGAGAGCGGGAGAGCGCGGGCGAGAGTGACCACGAGAGAGAGAGAGCGCGCCATGGCAGAGTGTTCCAAAAAAAAGAAAATATAAAGCGTACGTCACCCCAGACTACACTAAAGTGTACCCCTGCCTAACAGGGGTCACAATAATGACAGTGTTGCTGGCTGCACTGTTTGCAACAGTGACTTTTCTATTGCCCATGGTGGGTTAAGACTGTAAAAGACATGTTGAGGTGAGTTTAACAGGTGTCATTCATTCATTAGCATAGCTAACGTTATTTAAACTAGCTGGCGAGCTGCTCAGGAGCTACTCTATTGCAGACATCCCACCTCTCCCGGAAGTTCCGGGAGTCTCCCGCAAATTGATGGTGCTACCTCCCTGAAATGAGTTTTTGCCGGGTGGGATGTCTGTGTCCCTATCTCACCGGGGTACGAGGTACATGAATGTGAGGGAAATGAAGAGATATGGACATTGTGTATGGGCAAACGAGATGGGCTATTTGATGACTAATTTAATTGGTTCAGCACAGCGTTGTGGGCCATAGGGCCTGTTGAGATCTGCCCTGTTCTGTGCTGCTCGCGCTTGCCCCTCAATCATTCTTACTTGGGCACTAGGAGAACGGCCCGGCTCCTGTCACCACGCTGCTCCGAAGTCCAAACAAAGAAATGGCCGGCAGTTACGATCATCGTCACTGAGGCCAGATGAGGTCATTCTGATTGTGGACTTCAGGAAGGATAAGACTAAGGAACACACTCAGATCCTCACAGAGGGATCAGGAGTGCAGAGAGTGAGCAGTTCCGAGTTCCCGGGTGTCAAGATCTCCAGGTGCAGAGAAGTGACGCGGAAGATTCCAACTTGGCAGCAGCGAGCTGTTGGTCTCCCACTCTCGTTCATCCCCCCCTCGCTGGGGGGGAGAGAGAGATTGAGATGTCAAAGTGCTGTAGTTTTTGTTTTGTAAGGTCTCGGGGGTTCTGCTGTTGCTTGGTGGAGGGTGGGGGCGTTTGGTGCTCCTGCTGCGGGAGGGGAAGGGGAGGGTTAATGCATTTGCTGCCGCTTGTGTGATGTATGGGAGGGGGTCTTTGGGGATCCGATGTTTCTGCCGTTCATCCTCTGGGGTTTCTTGTTTCGTGAACGTCTGCGAAGAGTAAGAATTTCAGGTTGTGTTCTCTGATATTAAATCGAACCATCTGAACTCTTGTACTGCCCCCTTAGTTGTTTTGTGTGTTTTGCAACTTTGAATGACGTCCTTATCTCACCTCGGTCAGCCAAATCGCTCAGCTTCCCTGCCCGTACAAAGGGGAAGCTTTGCTCCTGGCAGACTGTTCTTGCTTGGGCATTACCTTAACCCTTGGCCTGCCGTGATCTCCACGGTGCGCGCACGGGTGCGTAGGGTGCGTGCGGGTGCTGGGCAGCGCAGGGGGAGGGGCGGGTGGGAGCGCGCCGCACCGATGAGGGGTGTGCGTGCGGGATCTGTCAATCGCGCGCATTTGCACGCGAGCCCGCCGTGGGTGTGTTTTGCACGTGCGAGTCTCTGTGCGTCTGTATCGGTGGGGGTGGTGGGGTTGTCTGTCTGTGGGAGAAGGGAGAGCAGTCTGGTCTGAGCCCGACACTGACGGCCGCTCTCTTCCCACCCCCCCCACCCCAGGGGAAACTGGAGGACGGGACGGAGTTTGACAGCAGCATCCCCCGCGGGACCCCCTTCACCTTCACTCTGGGCACCGGGCAGGTCATCAAAGGGTGGGACCAGGGACTGCTCGGGTGAGTAGTGGGGGGAGGAGGGGTGGGGGGAACGAGAGTCGGAGGGTGAGGGGGATGGGGGTGGAGGGGAAGGGAGAGTCAGAAGAGGGGGCATAAGGGGAGGGAGAGGTGGAGGGAGCATTGGAGGGAAGAGGGGGAGGGAGGGTTGGAGGGAAGATGGGAGGGAGCGTTGGAGGGAAGAGAGAGAAGAGGTGGAGGAGGAGGGATAGGGTGAGGGGAAGTGGAAAGGAGAGTCGTCAGCAGTGGGTTAGTGCGAGGGAGAGCTGGAGAAAGAGGGCAGGAGGGAGAGGGGAAGGGCGAGTCGGAGGAGTGGATAGGATGAGGAAGGAGTGGAGGGAAAGGGGAGGGAGATAGAGGGAGGGAGGGTGGGGGTTTAGGGGAGGGAGGGGAGAGTTGGAGGAGGAAGATAGCAGGAGGGAGAGGTGGATTTAGGGGAGGGAGGGGAGAGTCGGAGGAGGAAGAGGGCAGGAGGGAGAAGTGGGGGTATAGGGGAGAGGGAAGGGCAGGAGAGGGTTGGAGGAAGAGAGGGGTAGATGAGGGTGAGGTGTGGGAGGAGAGAGAAGGAAGGAGTGACGGGGAAAGGGGTTGGAGGTGTGAGGGAAGAGAGAGATAGGAAATTGGGAGGGGGAGAGGATAGGTAGAGTGGATGCATGGGGTAGGAAGAGGGAGGAGTTGGGGTGCGGAGGAGGGAAAGGGTTCGAGGAGATGGGTTGTGGGGTAAGAGGGGGGAGTGGAGGAATGAGGAGAAGGGGGCTGGGAGGGGTATTTGGGCGAGGGGAGGGATGGGGTAGGAAGGGGTGAGGTGTGATGGGTGGAACGGAGGTGGGGTAATGGCGAGGGTGTGGGGCAGGGAGCCTCTGACTCTTCCTCTCGTCACTCACCCTGTTTCCACTTTGCCAGGATGTGCGAGGGCGAGAAGAGGAAACTAGTGATTCCCTCGGAGCTGGGTAGGTTACGTGGAGGGGGTGGGTGGAAGGCCGGGGTGAGCCAGCACCCACTCTGCGATCCTCTGATCCGGGGGCTTCAATCCCCACCCCGGTCAGTCCAGCTCTCCCGTCTCCCCCCACCCCCTCCGTCACCTCACCCCCATCACCTCTTTCCTCTCCGTTTCCCCTTGCCCGCTCCCTTCTGTGGCCTTGTTCCCACCAACCACCCCTGCCACACTCCCTCCTTCCCTCCTCTCTCCCCTCATATCCTCGCTCGTGCCCCTGTGCCCCTCTCCCCCCCCCCCCAGCTTCCTGGAGCTGCTCTAACACCGTTTCCTCTCCCCGGTAGGGTACGGTGACCGAGGCGCTCCACCAAAGATCCCAGGTAAGAACAGCAAAACAGCGACTCATTCCCCCCACCCCCCACACACACCCACTCGCAGCCCGGCAAGCACTCTCATTTACTTACTGAGATAGAGCGCGGGACGGGCCTCTCCGGGGCTTTGCGCTACCCAACAACCCCCCCGATTTAATCCTCGCCCAACCCCGGGACAGTTTACAATAACCGATTAACCTACCGACCGGTAGGTCTTCAGACTCTGGGAGGAAACCAGAGCCCCCCCCCCGGGGGAAACCCACGTGCTCACGGGGAGAACAGCGGTGAGAATCGAACCCGGCTCTCTGGTGCTGTGAAGCGCCGTGCTACCCACTACCCCACCGCGACACCACTTCTTCCTGTCACTCGGGCAGGGTCCCCTTCCGGCCGCTCGTCCGTCTCGGCGCGCACGCGCCTTCCGTGGATGTGTCCGTAAACAGACGCGTCCTTCACTTGTCATCTCTAATTGCGCCCGGACGCTCGCCGCCTTTGTCCGCACACATCTCCAGCTTTTGTGTGCGCGCGCGTGTGGGTGTGTTTGCGCACTGTGGTTTGGGGTACGCACCTGCGCCTGTCGTCCTTGTGCGCTGGTTGTTTTGGTGTACCCGTGCACCTGTAGCTTCTGTGAAAGCGTGTACCTGTAGCGAGTGTGTGTGTCTGGATGGGCCTGCAGTCTGTTCACCTGTAGTTTCTGTGTGTGCCTGGAGTTTGAGCGTTCACGAGAGCCTGTAGTTCTCCTGCGTATGTGTGTCCTCAAGTTAGTGTCTGATCTCCAGGAGGACCACAGCCTTGTCGTGGGGTTTGGAGGCTTGCATACCTCAATGACCCAGGGAACTACGTTGGCTGGAGTCAGGGCTTTCTGCTTTAGCATGGTAGGGTCACCCATGGCCAAACAGGGTCAAAGGGTAGAGGTCAGACTAGGAGTGGTCCACCCGTCCTCCGGGTTCGGGGGTTCAGCTCAGGACTAACAACCCCGACTGGTCAAACAAAACTGTTACAGAAGCAGCGATGAAGAGTACTTCTAGTTTCTATGTACGTGCGTGTGTGCCAGTTGTTTGGGTGTCCACAGGGGCCTGTAGTCTTTGTGTGTGTGTGAGCACTTTTACCTGTAGTTGTACTCGTGCTATGTGCCTGTAGTCTTTGTGTGCTTGTAGTTTGCGCGTGTGCCTGTAGTTGTGTGAGCGCACTTGCAGAATGTGAGTGTGTGGCTGTGTCTTGCGCGCCACCCCCCCCGACCGTGTCACTCGTCGCTTGTGCGCCTGTGGTTGTGCGCGCACGGTGCCTGCTCTCTGCGCTCCGGATTGGCTTTGCCAGCGTCCTCCCCCCCCCCCCCCAACCGCGTGGCGTGTCAGTGTAGCTGTGCTCTGTGCTTGACCCCAGGGATGGACGCGGGAGCGGGCAGGAGCCGTGTCCGGCGGTCACTAACAACCCTCCCATTTCCCCCCCCCCCTTTAGGTGGAGCGACGCTGATCTTCGAGGTGGAGTTGCTGAAGATCGAGCGGCGGGCAGAACTGTAGGAGGGGGGGAAGACCCTCGGGTCCTGACCCCCACCCACACACACACACACACAATAAATAGCAGCTCTCCCGCCTTACCCTGGTCTCGAGTCTCTGACGGGTCGGGGGCAGCTGCAGGGATTCACCAGGCCGGCTCTGGGAGGAAGGGGAGGCGAGGGGCAGGGTTGTCTCCCTGACAGAGTCTCAGATCTCAACACACGGTCAGGCAGTGTCTCCATCTCCACCCTCCCGAATCTCCAGCTCACCCCACATCCGGTGGCTCCTGGTCCCCGATCAAATCGTTCCGTTCCACTGCACTCCCCCGTCTCCGTGACCGTACTCTCCTACACATCTATCCTACCACCTCGGCTCCCTACAACCCTCACAGTCTTTACACTCCCTCCATTCTAAACACCCCTCCCTGCCTCTGTAACCCCCTCCAGCCTCTACACCCCTCCCCACCTCTCTAACCCCCTCTACCCCCTACACTCCTCCGCGTCTCTGTAAGCCCCTCCGGCCCCTACACCCCTCCCCGTCTCTGTAGCCCCCTCCGGCCCCTACACCCTTCCCCGTCTCTGTAGCCCCCTCCGGCCCCTACACCCCTCCCCGTCTCTGTGACCCCCGGCCCCTACACCCCTCCCTGTCTCTGTAACCCCCTCTGGCCCATACACCCCTCCCCGTCTCTGTAACCCCCTCAGGCCCCTACACCCCTCCCTGTCTCTGTAACCCCCTCCGGCCCGTACACCCCTCCCCATCTCCGTAACCCCCTCCAGCCCCTCCGCCTCTTCCCTGTGTCTAACAATTTAATTTCTGCAGTTGCTTCAGTTAAATTGAGAATTTCCTGCCAACCGCCCTCTTTCCGGCTTCCAGCCGCCGGAACGTTGTGCTGAGACAGGGCTTTGCCTCGGGAGATGGGGAATTGTTGTTTGTCCGACATAAATTCCATTGGATCGGACTCTCCATTCCTCCTGTCATCCCGACACCCAGCAGCAGGGGGCGGTGTAGTTCACTCACTGGCAAACTTCACCTTACAGTGAAAATGCCTTTATGTTCCGCACTCCATCTGTGTAGTTGCTATCCACTATTTAAACTAATTTCTGTCTCCCACCGGTCAATAACCCCCACCCCAACCTGCGAAAATAGTCCGGAGCACGAAAGGTGTGTCGGGTTGGGGTCTGACCATCCTTCAGTGGGGGTCGATATAATGAGAGGACTTTCACGCTGAAATCTCCCAGTCACGGTCGTTGTGAGAGTGGGAATGGACCCCTATTGAGGGTCTGTGTGTGTGTGGAGGGGCCCGTTCCCCCTTCCTCAGTGAGGGGCAGTGAGTTTCTCTTGCTCTCTCCTTCACTCCGTGTCTGACCCCCGGAGTGAGTGATGGGACGGTGTAGAGGGAGTTTCACTCTGTGTCTGACCCCAGGAGTGTGTGATGGGACGGTGTAGAGGGAGCTTCACTATGTCTGACCCCAGGAGTGTGTGATAGGACGGTGTGGAGGGAGCTTCACTCTATGTCTGACCCCAGGAGTGTGTGATAGGACGGTGTGGAGGGAGCTTCACTCTGTGTCTGACCCCGGGAGTGTGTGATGGGACGGTGTGGAGGGAGCTTCACTCTGTGTCTGACCCCGGGAGTGTGTGATGGGACAGTGCGGAGGGAGCTTCACTCTGTGTCTGACCCCGGGAGTGCGTGATGGGACGGTGTGGAGGGAGCTTCACTCTGTGTCTGACCCCGGGAGTGTGTGATGGGACGGTGTGGAGGGAGCTTCACTCTGTGTCTGACCCCGGGAGTGTGTGATGGGACGGTGTGGAGGGAGCTTCACTCTGTGTCTGACCCCAGGTATGTGTGATTGGATGGTGTAGAGGGAGCTTCACTCTGCGTTTGACTCTGGACCAGATGGACTACATCCCAGCGTCCTGAGAGAGGTTGCTGAAGAGATAACGGATGCATTGGTCGTTTCAAGAATCACTTGATTCTGGCATGGTCCCAGAGGACGGAAAAATTGCAAATGTCGCTCCACTCTTTAAGAAGGGAGGAAGGCAAAAGAAAGGAAATTATAGGTTGGTTAGCCTAACCTCAGTGGTTGGGAAAGTATTGGAGTCTATTATTAAGGATGAAGTTTCAGGGTACTTGGAGACCAATGCTAAAATAAGTCTAAGTCGGCAGGGAAATCTTGCCTGACAGATCTGTTCGAGTTCTTCGAGGAAGTAACAAGCAGGGTGGACAAGGGAGAGGCAGTGGATGCATTCAATTGGATTTTCAGAAGGCTTTTGATAAGGTGCCACACATGAGGCTGCTTAACAAGATAAAATCCTTTGATGTTACAGGAAAGATTCTGGCATGGAGAGCGGAATGGCTGACAGGCAGGAGGCAGCGAGTGGGAATAAAAGGACAATTTCTGGTTGGCTGCCAGTGACTAGTGGTGTTCCTCAGGGGGTCAGTATTGGGACTGCTACTTTTGTTTGTTGATAATTTGGATAATCGAATTAATGGCTTTGTGGCAAAGTTTGTGGATAATACAAAGACAGGTGGAGGGGTAGGTAGTGCTGAGGAAACAATGCGATTCCAGCAGGATTTAGACAAATTGGAAGAATGGGCAAAAAGTGGGAATACAGTGTTGAGAAATGCACCATAGTGCATTTTGGTAAAAGGAACAATACTGCGGACTGTTATCTAAATGGGGAGAAGGTTCAAACATTGGAGGTGCAATAGAGTCTTGGGAATCCTCGTGCAAGACTCCCAGAAGGTTAATTTACAGGTTGAGTCTGTGGTAAAGAAAGCAAATGCAATGTTGGCATTTATTTCAAGGGGAATAGAATATAAAAACAAGGAGATAATGCTGAGCCTTGAAAAGGCACTAATCAGGATACACTTGGAATATTGACAACAGTTTTGGGCCCCATATTTCAGAAGGATGTCTTCTCGATGGAGAGGGGACAGAGGAGGTTCCCGAGGATGATTCCAGGAATGAAGGGGTTAACATATGAGGAGCGTTTAGCAGTTTTGGGTCTGTACTCGCTGGAATTTAGAAGAATGGGGGGGGGGGATCACATTGAAACCTACCGAATGTTGAAAGGACGAGATAGGGTAGGTGTGGAGAGGCTGTTTCCTATGGTGGGGGTATCCAGAACTAGAGGGCACAGCCTCAAACGAGGGGTGACCCTTCAGAACAGAGATAAGGAGGAATATTTTTAGCCAGAGAATATAAATCTGCGGAATGCTCTGCCAGAGACTGCGGTGGAGGCCAAGTCCGTGTGTGTATTTAAGGCGGAAGTTGATCGTTTCCTGATCGGTCAAGGCATCAAAGGATATGGCCAGAAGGCAGATCCAGGATCAGCTGTGATAGAATGGCAGAGCAGATTCAATGCGCTGAATGACCTGCTTCTGCTCCTATTCCTTATGGTCTTATGGATCCCGGGAGTGTGTGATGGGACTGTGCGGAATGAGCTTCACTCTGTGTCTGACCCCGGGAGTGTGTGATGGGACGGTGTGGAGGGAGTTTCACTCTGTGTCTGACCCCGGGAGTGTGTGATGGGACGGTGGGGAGGGAGCTTCACTCTGTGTCTGACCCCGGGAGTGTGTGATGAGACGGTGGGGAGGGAGCTTCACTCTGTGTCTGACTCTGGGAGTGTGTGATGGGACGGTGCGGAGGGAGCTTCACTCTGTGTCTGACCCCGAGAGTGTGTGATGGGACGGTGCGGAGGGAGCCTCACTCTGTGTCTGACTCTGGGAGTGTGTGATGGGACGGTGTGGAGGGAGCTTCACTCTGTCTGACTCTGGGAGTGTGTGATGGGACGGTGTAGAGGGAGCTTCACTCTGTGTCTGACCCCGGGAGTGTGTGATGGGACGGTGTGGAGGGAGCTTCACTCTGTGTCTGACCCCGGGAGTGTGTGATGGGACGGTGTGGAGGGAGCTTCACTCTGTGTCTGACCCCGGGAGTGTGTGATGGGACGGTGTGGAGGGTGCTTCACTCTATGTCTGACCCCGGGAGTGTGTGATGGGACGGTGGGGAGGGAGCATCACTCTGTGTCTGCATCTAGGAGTGTGTGATGGGACGGTGTGGAGGGAGCTTCACTCTGTGTCTGACCCCAGGGAGTGTGTGATGGGACGGCGTAGAAGGAGTTTCACTCTGTGTCTGACCTCGGGAGTGTGTGATGGGACGGTGGGGAGGGAGCTTCACTCTGTGTCTGACTCTGGGAGTGTGTGATGGGACGGTGGGGAGGGAGCTTCGCTCTGTGTCTGACTCTGGGAGTGTGTGATGGGACGGTGCGGAGGGAGCTTCACTCTGTGTCTGACCCCGAGAGTGTGTGATGGGACGGTGTGGAGGGAGCCTCACTCTGTGTCTGACTCTGGGAGTGTGTGATGGGACGGTGTGGAGGGAGCTTCACTCTGTCTGACTCTGGGAGTGTGTGATGGGACGGTGTGGAGGGAGATTCACTCTGTGTCTGACCCCAGGAGTGTGTGATGGGACGGTGTGGAGGGAGTTTCACTCTGTGTCTGACCCCGGGAGTGTGTGATGGGACGGTGTGGAGGGAGCCTCACTCTGTGTCAGATCCCGGGAGTGTGTGATGGGACGGTGTGCAGGGAGCTTCACTCTATCTGACCCCGAGAGTGTGTGATGGGACGGTGCGGAGGGAGCCTCACTCTGTATCTGACTCTGGGAGTGTGTGATGGGACGGTGTGGAGGGAGCTTCATTCTGTCTGACTCTGGGAGTGTGTGATGGGACGGTTTGGAGGGAGCCTCAATCTGTGTCAGATCCCGGGAGTGAGTGATGGGACGGTGTAGAGGGAGATTCACTCTGTGTCTGACCCCGGGAGTGTGTGATGGGACGGTGTAGAGGGAGATTCACTCTGTGTCTGACCCCAGGAGTGTGTGATGGGACGGTGTGGAGGGAGCTTCACTCTGTGTCTGACCCCGGGAGTGTGTGATGGGACGATGTAGAGGGAGCTTCACTCTGTGTCTGACCCCGGGAGTGTGTGATGGGACGGTGTGGAGGGAGCTTCACTCTGTGTCTGACTCTGGGAGTGTGTGATGGGACGGTGTGGAGGGAGCCTCACTCTGTGTCTGATCCCGGGAGTGTGTGATGGGACGGTGTGGAGGGAGATTCACTCTGTGTCTGACCCCGGGAGTGTGTGATGGGACGGTGTGGAGGGACCCTCACTCTGTGTCTGACTCTGGGAGTGTGTGATGGGACAGGAGAATCATTTTGCTACGTCTGCACCTGAGGCTCATGTTTCTGTTGAATGTTCAGCCGCTGAATCAGCCCCTCTCACCCCAGGCGCCGGCCTAACGAGTTATTTCCTGCTGACACACTGCGGAGTCACCGGATGTGTGCTCAGCCGCTGTACAGGCCTGGCAAATCCTCCTCTGGGGCAGGAAGGTGCCCTTCGTCGGCGGCGGCAGTGACGGGAGCTGTGGTTGGCCTCCGGAGCCCATCTCACCATTCAATACGACGGCAGCTGATTGCTTCATTGGCACAACTCCATTTTGAATCCACAAACCAAACCGTATTGACTATAATGCCCACCGCACGGCCTCCCCTCTTCCCTGGGGCCATGAACCTGAAAGGGTCTCCAGGGACCTTCACTGTTTTCCCGTCGGGATGGAATCCCGGAGTCATTACCGCACCAAGGCAGGCCGTGCGGCCTAACTGGCCCACACCGGCCACGGTGTCATTCCAAGCCAGTGTCCGACTGACATCCCTTCAAACCCTCTCCCACCTACATGTCTGTCCCAGTGTCTTTTAAACTTTGTCGCTGTACCTGCCTCTGAATCAGAATCAGGTTGTAAACATAAAATACTCTGCAGATGCTGGGGTCAAAGCGACGCTCACAACACGCTGGAGGAACTCAGCAGGCCGGGCAGCATCCGTGGAAACGATCGGTCGGCGTTTCGGGCCGGAACCCTTTGTCAGGACTGAAGAGGGAAGGGGCAGAGGCCCTATAAAGAAGGTGGCGGGAGGGTGGGAAGGAGAAGGCTGGTAGGTTCCAGGTGAAAAACCAGTAAAGGGAAAGATAAAGGGGTGGGGAGGTGATAGGCAGGAAAGGTGAAGAAGGAATAGGGGAAAACACAATGGGTAGTAGAAGGAGGTGGAACCATGAGGGAGGTGATAGGCAGCTGGGGGAGGGGGTAGAGTGAAATAGGGATAGGGGAAGTGAGGGGGAGGGAATTCCTGGAAGTTGGAGAATTCTATGTTCATACCAAGGGGCTGGAGACTACCTGGACGGTATATGAGGTGTTTCTCCTCCAACCTGAGTCTAGCCTCATCTTGGCAGTAGAGGAGGCCATGTATGGACATATCCGAATGGGAATGGGAAGCAGAGTTGAAGTGGGTGGCTACCGGGAGATCCTGTCTGTTGTGGCGGACAGAGCTGCCACAACAGGTTGTGCTGTGATGGGCCGAAGGATTTTTGGGGTGCGGGGGAGGTGGACCAGGAGAGCAGGGGATGGTGTTGGGTGTCTGGGATCGGGCAGATGCCCCAGCATCAGGCAAAGGCCTGCAGGGCCTGTTTCCTCCATTTGCAACCCTGGGCAACTGGGACTCAGAACCGTCAAGCTGGCAGGCATGTTTGAATTTGGCCGAGAAGGCGCCGGTTCGGCTCTGAGTGAATTTACTGTCAAAGTTCGTGTTCGCCACCATTTCACGGGCCCATCAGAAATCTGATGGCGGCGGGAAAGAAGCCCTCCCTAAACCGTTAAGTGTGGCGCCTCAGGGCCTCGTACCTTCTCCCCGGCGAGGAGGGGGCAAGTCCCGGATGGCGAGGAGCTTCTGTGACAGGCCAAAACCTGGGGCGAGGGGAAAGGTTCACAGGGGGATCTGAGGGGTTTGACCCAGAGGCCAACAAGGTGGTTAGCCGGGCGGGTTCAATTCCCGCCACCGCCCGTAAGGAGCTTGTACGTCCTCCCCGTGGAAAGCCACGGTTTGCTGGTCGGTAGGTTAATCAGTCATTGTAAATTGTCCCGCGATTAGGCTGGGGCTGGATCGAGGGATCGCTCGGTGGTCCGTATTCCGTATCCAGCGCTGTATAACTGTAAATAAATTATTTGGAACAAGCTGACGAAGGTGGGTGAGATGGGTACAACAGCATCCTTTAAGAAGCTCTTGGAGGGAGTGGGTCCAGAGGGACGTGGGCCAACAGTAGGAAATTGGGACTAGCACAGAATGGTTGGGCTGAAGGGCCTTTGCTCCGTGACAGGGGATCCCAACCAGTGCAATTGGTCCAAGGCATTTAAAAAAGATTGGGGAGACCTGGTCTATGACTAGCTACAGTTTTCCTGCGAGCAGGGGGAAGAATAAAGGAGTTACGAAAAGGTATATGCAAGCAAAATAGGATTTTTGCAAGCTTTAAAAAAAAGATAAATAATAGTGAGAACGCGAGTTGTGAAGAGATTTTGAAGCCTGTAGTTCGTAGGGTCAGCTGAGAGTTGAGGTGAGTGAAGCTCCCCACGCTGGTTCAGGGGCCCGACGGTTGAGGGGTGATAACTGTTCCTGAACCTGGTGCTGTGGGTCCTGAGGCTCCTGTACCTCCTTCCCGAAGAGGGCACAGCCTCGACGATGGACGCTGCTTTCTTGCTGCTCGTAGGTGTGCCCAGTGGTGGGGCGGGCTTTGCCCGTGATGGACTGGGCTGTGCCCGCCATTTTTGTTTTCTGTAGGACTTTCCATTCCCGGGCGTTGAGTGTTCCCCTACCGGGCCGTGACGCGACGGGCTAGGACACGAGAAGTCCCGCGGGTGCCGGAGATCCTGGGCGACCAACACAAAGCGCTGCGGGAGCTCGGCAGGCCGGGCAGCATCTACGGAGGGGGGATGACCAGCCAACATTGTGTTTCCTGCTGCCCAAACCGCTGAGTTCCTCCGGCGCTCTGTGCTGGAGGGTCGCAGCTGTCGGCTAGAAGCGGGGACGCTGGGCTCCCCTCGTGCCCTCGCGGGGTCGGAGGGAGGCTTGGAAGGGCCCGTAACCACGGGGGACGCCAGCCACCGGTTTGTTGTCCGCCCCCTCCCCTGCCGAGAGTAGACCCCTAGAGTTTAAAGCCTCCCTGCCTGCCAGGAGTTAATCGGGAGCCGAGAACAGCTGCCTTCCCCCCCCACTCCCTGTCTCGAACAAAGGGGCCTTGATGGACTTGCTCAGCTGACAGGAAGCATGGAGCTTGCGGCGGGGGGGGGGAGGATAAAGACAGCACCCTGGCTACGGGCTTCATTCCATCTCCTGTCCCGAGTGCCTGTGATCCCCCCCCCCCCACCCTGTCCCTCTTCCCACGGCTTTCTGTTCACAGGCCTGGGGAAGGTTCGACACGCAGGCTGAGTGTCACACACGTCCTCCTCAGTCCCCCACCCCTGAAATCCCTGCCCTAGCTCCCCTCTACCCCCTAGCCCTCTCTCATCAACATCCTCCTCCCCTCTCGTCCACCTCCTCCCTCCCTCCCTCGTCCGCCTCCTCCCCTCCCTCCCTTGTCCACCTCCCCCCTCCTTCTCTCATCCGCCTCCTCCCCCTCTCTCCCTCGTCCGCCTCCTCCCCCTCCCTCGTCCGCCCCCTCCCCCTCCCTCTCTCGTCCGCCACCTCACCCCTCCCTCCCTCGTCCGCCTCCTCCTCCCTCCCTCGTCCAGCCCCCTCTGGTCTGCCGCCGGCCCTCTCACTTTTTCTCCTCTAATAACCTCTCCCCCACCACCCACTCCCCCCCTCTCCACCCCACACCCTCCCCATTCTATCCTGTCCCCTCTCCCCTGCCCCCGTTTACTCTCTCCCTCCCTCTCGACACACAGGGCTTGGCCCTCCCAGGGGTCTCAGGGCATTTGGGTCCTCTGCCAACTTGAGGTTCTGAGGTTTATATCCCAGACATCAGAGGTGCTGGATTAAGGGAGGGTAGGGGTAAAACTACGGGTCAGGCTGAAGATGAAGCCTAGGGCCTTTGGGAGAGGCGTGGGACCTTAACCCCTAGCCTGTCCTGAGGTCGCAGGGTTGTACCACAGACATCCACCCACTGTAGAATTTTGGGTTGTTTGGGCCCCTAATCCTGGGCCTACCCCAGGGTATCTAGGCCCCCAGGCCTCCCCTTTCTCTTTCATTGGCCCAACTTGACCCAGTGTAGCCTCCGGTCCCGTTCCCACCTCCCTGACCCCAAAAAGACACATTGTCAGAGCAAAGGAAATCCGGCTCCCAATTTCGCTTCCTTTTTTTTTAAAGTAAAGCTTTTGTTTTTAATTCCGTTTCATATATAAAAAAAACCCACCAGTTTACACGTTAATAAAATTAATTACAGCAAAAATAAAACCTCCAGGCATTAACAGGGGGCACTGAATTGGCGGCAGAAACAACGACCTCCCTAATCTTCCCCTGGGTGGGGTAGGTGGTGGGGGGAGAATACAGAGATCCCACCAGCCCCCTCAACCGTTGCCTTGGCAACCCAGTCCTGAGGCCTTCATGCCTGCCTCCCACCACCCGTACCTCACCCTCCAAAACCCTCCTCCCTAACCTGTACCCCCAATCCGTCCCACCTCAAGTTCCCTAGCACACCCCTGAACCCGCCCCCTCCCACCCCATCTTCACTTCGGCTGGTGGGGGCTGTATTTTTGGGGTGTGTTGAATTTCTGCATGCCCTGGATTCGGCTGAGAAGTTCCTTCACAAATTCCTGGGGGGAGGGGAGAGAGAGAGAGAGAGGAAGAGGTCAGACAGAGATAGCTCCCAAGCGAACACCAACAGCCACCCATCCCGTCCTGGAAACCAACGAGGCCTTTCACCCACACCCCTCCAAACTTCTCCAATTGTTTGCCATGTCCAGCTCCCCCTTGCAGTCAGCAGACCCGCCTATCCATTAACGGGAATCGCTGGAATCCTTCCCACTTCACAGGTCCCGTACCAAACCGCTCCCACCCACCCACCGTAATCTAATTTTACAGGAAACACTCCCAACTTGTAGGCTTTTTCCACAGTCCATCTGAGGCTGGAACAGGGGATGGAGCCACTGCCTGATAGATCTGGAGACCTGGGTTCGATCCTTGACCATCAGTGCTGCGTGTGTGAGAGAGAGAGAGAGACCCATCCCAGACACCCCACCCTGCAAAATCTCATTTCAGGAAGGTAGCACCATCAATTTGTGGGAGACTTCCGGGAGAGGTGGGATGTCTGCAATAGAGTAGCTCCTGAGCAGCTCGCCAACTAGTTTAAATAACGTTAGCTTTGCTAATGAACGAATGACACCTGTTAAACTCACCTCAACATGTCATTTACAGTCTTAACCCACCATGGGCAATAGAAAAGTCACTGTTGCAAACAGTGCAGCGAGCAACACTGTCATTACTTTTGACCCCTATTAGGCAGGGGTACACTTTAGTGTAGTCTGGGGTGACGTACGTTTTATATATTTTTTGGAACACTCTGCAATGCGTGCTCTCTCTCTCTCTCTCACACGCTCTCTCTCTCTCATTTCCTTTCTCGCTCGCGCACTCGCTTTCTCTCTGGCGCGCGTACTCTCTCTCGTCGCTCTCGCGCTCTCTCTTGCTTTTCTCTCATTCACTCTCAAACAAATTGACTTCCGGGATATTGTATATAATTTGCGGGCATCAGGGAGCCACTATTAATATGCGGGAGACTCCCGGAACTTCCGGGAGAGGTGGGATGTCAGCCATCCCTCAGTGTGTGTGTGTGTGTGTGTGAGAAAGAGAGAGACAGGGACCCATCCTTCAGTATGAGAGAGAGAGAGAGACCAATCCTCCAGTGTGTGTGTGTGTGTAGTCTGCAAATTCTGCCTGTGACCTCCCACGTGCCAAGGACCCTCTGGTGTGCGCCTGAGGGCTGGACTCTGGCGAAACTGGTGGTAAGAGGGGAGACGGAAACGAGCAGATGACCAGCAAGGCCTCAGTAGGCCAAAGGCCCTCTTTCCTCGCTTGACCTCTCCACTCCGCTGTGATCTGCTATTCCTGCTGTCCCCCTGACCCCAGGAACAGCTTCCACCTCCAGGGCCCGACCCTCCGGTTACAGGGTGGTGGGGGTGAGGGCGGGGGATGTCTCTCCCTCTCCTCGGCCTACCGATCCTCAGACCTCCCTGCATCTCAGTACAAGCTCTGTTCTCTCTCGCTTCGGATATACTGCCAGACCTCGTCCCGAGGAGCGGCCCCCTCCCAGAGTCCTCATCCCTTCAGGAGAACTCCGACGAAAGACTGCGGATCTCTCCGGGATCCGGAGGGACTTCTGTGGGATAGCTGCCTGGAAGGAATGACTTCTCCTGTGGGAGAGTCCAAAACCAGGGGGGGCTGGGAGGGTGGGGGTCTTTCGCTTAACCTGAGACCCAAATCTCTCCGCTCTGGGGGCAGAGGGCACGGGAGCAAGCCCTGGGCTACCTGCTTACGAAATGCTGGGGGAGCTCAGCAGGCCGGGCAGCAGCTCCAGGGGAGGAATAAAGAGCTTCAAGATCGAGACCCTTCGTCAGGGCCTGGCCCGAGATGTCGGCTGTTCATTCCTCTCCACAGACGCTGCCTGACCTGCCGAGATCCTCCAGCGTTTTGTGTCTGTGTGAGTGTGTGTCGCTCTGGATGTCCAGTATCTGCAGAACTGCACGTTGACACTGATTCCCGTGTCATTCCTCCCCACGATCGTCCTCTCCCCTGCCAGTTTCTACCCCCACCCTGCCACAACACACTCGTTCGCTCGTTATGTGCCGTGTCGTGGGGGAAGGGAAGGAGGTGGGTAGGAACGGGGAAGGGAGAGGATGTGCGGAGGGCAGGAGGGGAAGAGGGATTAGGGAGGGTGGGGGTTTGGGAAGGATCCCAGACATTATCTATCTGCTAGCACTCCCCCCACCCTGCACCCCCTCCCATTTCGACACCGGTCACTCATTCCGCCAGAAAGTACTCACGTCAGTAGGCTTGTAACAGTCGATCAGGAGATCCTGTGTGTGGGGGGAGGACGAGAGCAAGTATTAGTTACAGCTTGGACAGCGGTGGAGGGTTGGGGGGGTGCAGGGACTTAGTGGGACACCAGAGAGGGGGGGGTCTTCCCTCGCCCTCCCCCCGCCCCCCCCAAGTGCTGCTTGTCCACGCACACGGGGGCCGTTTCCAGCAATTGGTCTAACGTACTCCCCGGCACGTCTCGGGCCGAGGGGCCTCTAGCCTGAGGGGCCCTTGGAGCCCAGGCCCACGGCTGCAGAAGTCGACAGGGCAGCAGAGAGAGCAGGCGGCATCCTCTCCCTCGTTGGATGGGGCGCTGAGGTCAGGAAGCGGGTTGTTTACGCCACAAACCGTGCAAATCCCCGGCCGGGGCACGCCAGGAGAACTGGGCTCAGGCCCGGTCGCCCCTCTGTGGGGCGGGGGCTTCAGAGAGGACACAGGAGAGGTTCACTGGAGCGCTGCCCGGATTGGATGGCACCTGTCGCAGGGAGCGTTTGGGCAAATTGTCCTCTCTGGAGCGCGGAGGATGAGGGGAGATCTGCTGGAAGCGTATAAGATGAGAGAGGTGCAGATGGCGCAGGCAGCCAGGGTCAAAATGTCTGCATTAGATCGTGAGAGAGAGGAGTAGAATTAGGCCATTTGAATCTGCTGGTTTATTTGATCATGGCCAATCTATTTTCCCTCTCAACTCCATTCTCCTGCCTTCTCCCCGTGACCTTCGCCGCGTGGGGCAGAAACACACGCATAATTCACAACATTCCCATTCTGATATGTCTATCCACGGCCTCCTCTACTGTGAAGATGAAGCCACACTCAGGTTGGAGGAACAACACCTTATATTCCATCTGGGTAGCCTCCAACCTGATGGCATGAACATCGACTTCTCTAACTTCCGCTAATGCCCCACCTCCCCCTCGTACCCCATCTGTTATTTATTTTTATACACACGTTATTTCTCTCTCTCTCCTTTTTCTCCCTCTGTCCCTCTCACTATACCCCTTGCCCATCCTCTGGGTTCCCCCCCCTTTCCTTTCTCCCTGGGCCTCCTGTCCCACGATCCTCTCATATCCCTTTTGCCGATCACCTGTCCAGCTCTTGGCTCCATCCCTTCCCCTCCTGTCTTCTCCTATCATTTTGGATCTCCCCCTCCCCCTCCAACTTTCAAATCTCTTACTAGCTCTTCCTTCAGTTAGTCCTGACGAAGGGTCTCGGCCTGAAACGTCGACTGTACCTCTTCCTAGAGATGCTGCCTGGCCTGCTGCGTTCACCAGCAACGTTTATGTGTGTTGCATAATTCACAACCACCCACACTGAGTTGGGAGGTCATTTCAAGAGGCTGGCCTGACGCGATGGTTTCTACTCTGCTTTATGTTCTGTGTTTGGTGGGCAATAAAGCCGGTTAGAAACACAGAAAACCTACAGCACAATACAGGCCCTTCAGCCCACAGTGCTGTGCCAAACATGTCCTTACCTTAGAAATTACCTAGGGTTACCCATAGCCCTCTATTTTTCTGAGCTTCATGTACCTGTCCATGAAGGTCTTAGAAGACCCTATCGTATCCAACTCCATCACCGTCACTGTCAGCCCATTCCACACACTCACCACTCTCTGCATTAACTTACCCCTGACATCTCCACTGTACCTACTTCAAGGCTGTTCTTAAACTGAAAACGCGTCTGCCAATTTATTTACGAAAACCTACGGACTAGTCAGGAACCCATCGACCTCCGCTTTAGGTACAGCCAATGACTTGGCCTCCACAGATTCCTCCTCATCTCTGTTTTACGGTGTGTGGGGGAAGGTGTCCGTACAAAGGTGACGTGCGGGACACGTGTTATTTTAAGCAGCGGGTGGGTATGGTCTGCCGGGAAGAGACTGAAGTAGATACAATAGAGGTGTTTAAGGGTCTCCTAGACAGGCACGTAAGCTGGGCAGGGATTACACTTCAGGAGTCATGGGGTAATGTTAGACCATAAGACACAGGCACAGAACTAGGCCATCCGGCCCATCGAGTCCACTCCGTCATTCAATCATGGCTGATCCATTTTTTTCTATCTCCTCCTCAACCCCAGCTCCCGGCCTTCTCCCTGTAACCTTTGATGCCATGTCCAATCAAGAACCTATCAATCTCTGCTTTAAATACACCCAACGACCTGGCCTCCACAGCTGCATGTGGCAACAAATTCCACAAATTCACCACCCTTTGGCTAAAGAAATTTCTCCGCATCTATTTTAAAAGGACGCCCCTCTATCCTGAGGCTGTGCCCTCTTGTCCTAGACTCCCCCACCATGGGAAACATCATTCCCACATCTATTCTGTTTAGGCCTTTCAACATTCGAAAGGTTTCAATGGGATTCCCCCCTCAACCTTCTGAATTCCAGCGAGTACAGACCCAGAGCCATCAAACGTTCCTCATACGATAACCCTTTCATTCCCGGAATCATCCTTGTGAATCTCCTCTGAACCCTCCAACTGTATTGCAGCGCTATAAATCTCTGGTCAGATCTGTTAGTCTTGCGAGACCATGGATCTGCGCCTGGAAAGTCTTCACTCTCCAGGGTGCAGGCCTGGGCAAGGTTGTATGGAAGACCGGCAGTTGCCCATGCTGCAAGTCTCCCCTCTCCACGACACCGATGTTGTCCAAGGGAAGGGCATTAGGACCCATACAGCTTGGCACCAGTGTCGTTGCAGAGCAATGTGTGGTTAAGTGCCTTGCTCAAGGACACAACACGTTCCCTCGCTGGGGCTCAAACTCACGACCTTCAGATCACTAGTCCAATGCCTTAACCACTTGGCCACGTGCCCAGAGATCACACCTGGAGTATTGTGCTCATGTCTGGTCCCCTCATTACGGGAAGGACGTGGCAGCTTTAAGAGAGAGAGGGTGCAGAGGAGATTCACCAGGACGCTGCCTGGATTAGAGAGCGCGAGTCCTGAGGACAGGCTGAGAGAGTGAGGGCTTTTCGCTTTGGAGCGAAGGCGACTTGATAGAGGCTTAGATCGAGTAGACGGCCAGAGACTTTTTCCCAGGACATCAATGGCTAATAAAAGGGGGCATAATTTCGAGGTGATTGGAGGAAAGTATGGGGGGGGGGGCAGTGAAAACGCCCTGCCAGGGATGGTGGTAGAGCCAGGTACATTAGGGACATTTAAGAGATACAAACATGGATGATGGAAAAATGGAGGGCTGTGTGGGAGGGAGGGGTCAGATTGATCTTGGAGTAGGTTAACGAGCAGCAGTAAAGTGAACTGCAGCACGGGAAGATGTGGCCAACGTGTAGGCAGAAGGGAATTGTGGGCCATTACTTTATTCTGAGATACAGCGAACCTATGCTGCCCAGTCGCACCCGTGTGACCGATTACCACTAACCCGTCCGCACGTCTTTGGACTGTGGGAGGAAACCGGAGCACCCGGAGGAAACCCACGCGGTCACGGGGTGGGAAACGTGCAAACCCCTTGCAGGCAGTGGCGGGAATCGAACCCAGCCCTAGTTGGTTCAGTACAACACGACCGATCTCGCACTCTACCGTATCACCACCGGCAGGTTCTAATAACGGGGTCCCCATTCTCTCCTCCCCCCCGCGGCGCGAGGTCGGACGGGAAACGGTTTCCCACCTCACCTTCACCCTCGCGGCCCGTTCCTCGTCGCTGGCCAAGTCCAGGAGCTCGTCGACGTCGATCTCCAGCTCGGGGATGGATTCCTCCTGGAAGGAGTAATACACAACATGGAACGTTACGGCAAAAAAAAAATACAGGCCCTTCAGCCCACGAGGCAGTGCTAGCATGTTAACCCAATCTAGAACCAATCTAAGCCTTCCCTCCCGCATGGATTGAGGTAATTGTGAAGCCATGGGGGCAAGTGCAGATCACAAGTCCTGGTTATGCGACCACTGACACTAGGCTAGACAAATCTCTGAAGGTAATGGCTGGGGGTCACCCGTCTTGTGAAGACACTGCCCAGAAGGCAGCGATGGCAAATCACTTCTGTTGGAAAAACTTGCTCAAGAACAATCATGGGCACGGACAGACTGCGTCACACGACACCGCACGCTACAAATGGACAATCCGGTCTCCCCTTAGCTTCTGACGCTCCAGGGGAATACAACCCCAGGTCTGTCCAACCTCCCGTTCTAGTGCCCTCTAATCCAGAGAGAAGGGTCTTGGCCTGAAACATTGACTGTTTATTCCTCTCCATAGACGTCGCCCGACCTGCTGAGCTCCTCCAGCATCTTGTGTGTGTTACAAGCAGGAGAAAATCTGCAGATGCTGGAAATCCAAGCAACACACGCAAAATGCTGGAGGTCAGGCAGAGTTCCTCCAGCATTTTTTCTGTGCAGTACTCTGGATTTCCAGCATCTGCAGAATCTCCTGTTTAGCATCCCAGTAAACCGCTTAAAGACAGAACAGAACATAGAAATCTACAGCACACTACAGGCCCTTCGGCCCACAATGTTGTGCCGACCATGTAACCTACTCTAGAAACTGCCCAGAATTTCCCTATTGCATAGCCCTCCATTTTACTAAGCTCCATGTACCTATCTAAGAGTCTCGTAAAAGACTCTACTGTATCCACTTCCACCACCATCACCGGCAATGCATTCCACACACCCACCACTCTCTGTGTGAAAAACTTATCTCTGACATCCCCTTGTACCTACTTCGAAGAACCTTAAAACCGTTCCCCCTCGTGTTCGCATTTCAGCCCTGGGAAAAAGCCTCTGGCTATCCACACGATCAATGCCTCTCATCATCTTGTACACCTCTATCAGGTCACCTCTCATCCTCCGTTGCTCCAAGGAGAAAAGGCCAAGTTCACTCAACCTATTCTCATTAGGCATGCTCCCCAATCCAGGCAACATCCTTGTAAATCTCCTCTCCACTCTCTCTATAGTATCCACATCCTTCCTGTAGTGAGGTGACCAGAACTGAGCACAGTACTCCAAGTGGGGTCTGACCAAGGTCTTATATAGCTGTAACATTACCTCACGGCTCTTAAACTCAATCCCACGGCTGATGAATGCCAACACACCATACTCCTTCTTAACAACACTGTCAAGCTGAGCAGCAGCTTTGAGTGTCCTATGGACATAGACCCCAAGATCTCTCTGATCCTCCACACTGCCAAGAGTCTTACCATTAATATTATATTCTGTCTTCAAATTTGCCCTACCAAAATGAACCACTTCACACTTATTTGGGTTGAAGTCCATCTGCCACTTCTCAGCCCAGTTCTGTATCCTATCGATGTCCCGCTGTAACTTCTGACAACCCTCCAGACTATCCACAACTCCCCCAACCTTTGTGTCATCAGCAAACTTAATAACCCACCCTTCTACTTCCTCATCCAGGTCATTTATAAAAATCACAGAGAGGAAGGGTCCCAGAACAGATCCCTGTGGAACACTACTAGTCACCGACCTCCACGTAGAATATGAACCGTAAGAACCATCTTCTACACCCTTCACATCCCTTCTTTAATGGAGTGACCAGAATTGCACACTAATAACACTCCTCTCCCTCCTGCCATCTGGCAAAAGGTACCGAACCATTCAGGGCTCTCACGACCAGACTGTGTAACAGTTTCTTCCCCCAAGCCATTAGTCTCCTCAATACCCAGAGTCTAGTCTGACACCAACCTACACACACACACTCAACTGAACACCACTCCTCTCCCTTTGCAATTTTTGCTCATTTCTTTCTCAATTCCTGCTAAAACATTGTTTACATTTACATCATTTATTATTATATTGTAATTTGTCCTTTACTGTGCCGATTGTCTTGTTTATTAATTATTGTACTGTCTTGCACTGTTTTGTGCACTTTATGTAGTCCTGTGCAGGCCTGAAGTCTAGTGTAGTTTTGTGTTGTTTCACGTAGTCTAGTGTAGTTCTGTGTTGCTTCATGTAGTCTAGTGTAGTTTTGTGTTGTTTCACGTAGTCTAGTGTAGTTCTGTGTTGCTTCATGTAGTCTAGTGTAGTTTTGTGTTGTTTCATGTAGTCTAGTGTAGTTTTGTGTTGTTTCATGTAGTCTAGTGTAGTTTTGTGTTGTTTCAGGTAGCACCATGGTCCTGGAGGAATGCTGTTTCATTTTTACTGTGTTCTGTACCAGCAGTTTATGGTTGAAATGACAATAAAAAGCGACTTGACTAATACTCCACATGAAGCCCTTCCCTCCTCCATTTTTCTTTCATCCACGTCGTCCCTACCTGGGTCTCTTAGATGTCCCTAATGCATCTGTCTCTCCCTGGCAAGGCGTTTCACTCACCCACCACTCTCTGTGTGAAAGCCTCTGACACCACCCCCCCCCACCCTACCCACTGTACTTTCCTCCAATCACCTTAAAATTATGCCCCCTCATTTTTGCCATTTCCACCCCAGAAAAAGGTCTCTGACTGTCCACTCGACCTATCATCTTATCATTTATACACCTCTTATCAAGTCACCCCTCACCCTCCTTCACTCCCAGCTCGCCCAACCTCTCCTAATTAGACGCGTTCTCTAATCTATCCTGATAAATCTCCTCTGTGGCCACCCTAATGCTTCACACTTCCTTCCTACAATGAGGCAACCAGAGCTGATACGATACTCAAAGTGTGGTCCAACCCGGGCTTTATAGAGCTGCCTAGACTACCTCACGGCTCCTGAACTCAATCCCCGGCTAATGAAGGCCAACACACCACACGCCTTCTTAACCAACCTTCTAACTTGCGAGAGAACTTTGAGAGAGCGATGGGCACGGGGCCCAAGATCCCTCTGTTCCTCCACCCAGCTAGGAACCCTGCCACTAATCCTTGCCGGGCTGAGGAGAGAGCCAACCCCATCGGTCAGGGAGCGGCAGCGGGAATTCCTGGGACACGTAGTGAGGAAAGGGAGGCTCTGACGTCTGGCAGAGACGGGAAAAGCCGGTGGAAGAAAAAGTCGGGGGTGGACAGCGCACGACCTTCGTGAGTTACATCAAGGGATGGAAGTTTTGAAGAGTTTGCGAGAACTTCTCGGATTGAAGATTGATGGGGGACCATGATCGCCCACAGGCCACAACACCCAGCTAACCACGGCGTAAACTGGAGAGGACATAGGGCCGAGTATGGAGACCGTCCCTCCCGGGCTTTGACCTACTGTTTTGCCAGCTGACAGACTGGAGGAGAACAGGAAGATCCCATTCCCCCACCCCCTACCTCGGCCTGGCAGTTCAGGACAAAACACAGGACGAGTCTCCTCCCACCCACTTCCCGAATCACAGCCGGCCAGGAATACAGAAACAGGAAATGCTTCATCCTTCAGCACATCCGATCTGGGAAAACTCCAGGCCAACCGCAGCCCGGCAGGCGGAACTGCGAGCACACGCGGAGGGCAGAGACAAACACCCCTCTCCCGGGGATTGCTACCGGCCTCTTGGCACAGCAGGAACACCAGTGTGGAGAGCGGGGAGCAGCCTTGATGCGGGCAGATGAGAGGGGCAGGAGGAAAGGGGGGTGAGGGAGGAAGGAGGGACGAACGGGTGGGCAAGGACAAGGGTGGGAGAGGAGGGGGAGGAGAAGGAAGAGTAACAAGGGAAGAGGAGGAGGAAGATAGATGAGGGGAGTAGGAGGAGGATGATGGGAGAGGAGGAAGAGGTTTGTGGGGAGAGGAGGAGAATGAGGGAGGAGGAAGAGGAATGAGGGAGGAAGAAGATGGATGAGTGGAGAGGAGGAGGAAGAGGTTTGAGGGAAGAGGAAGAGGAGGTTTGTGGGGAGAGGAGGAGGAAGAGGGATGAGGGGAAAGGAGGAGGAAGAGGAAGGAGGGAGGAGCAAGATGGACAAGGGAGGAGGAAGAAGATGGATGAGTGGAGAGGAGGAGGAAGAGAGGCGAGGAAGAAGAAGGATGGAGGAGGGGAGGAGGTATGGATGGGGAGGGGGAGAGGAGGAGGAAGAGGGACAAGGGAGGACAAGGAAGAAGATGGATGAGTAGAGAGGAGGAGGAAGAGGGATGAGGAAGAAGAAGGATGGAGGAGAGGAGAAGGAAGAGGGACAAGGAAGGAGGAAGGTGGATGAGGAGGAGGAAGATGGACGAGGGGAGGAGGATGGGGCAAGGAGATGGGAAAGAGTGGGGTTACAGAACAAGAACAACAGGAGAGAGGAGTGATGAGGAGGGAGGAGATTATATGTTTAAAGCACATCAAACCATTGAGGTGAAATGCAGGTGGGGGGAGGGGGAAGACTTCCTCCTTGGGCACGGGTGCCAAGAACCATGGGGTTCAAAGTTCAAAACCTCAGAATGAGGGGGCTGCAGGCCGTGGAGGAACATGGTCACCCAGAATCTCCCCTCTCCTATTAGCCATTCCCACCCTGGGGAAAAGCTCTCTGGCTGCCCACTCGGTCTGTGTCTCGTATCATCTCATCCACCTCTCATCCTCCTTCACCCCAAAGAGAAAAGCTCCAGCTCGCCCAACCTCTCCTCATGAGGCTCGCTCTCTCATCCAGGCAGCGTCCTGGTGAATCTCCTCTGCGCCCCCTCTAAAGCAGGAGTTCCCAATTCTTTTTTTTAATGCCACAGACCCCTGCCACTAACCCAGGGGTCCGTCGACACCAGGTTGGGAAGCCCTGCTCTAAAAGCATGCATGTCCTTCCTACAATGAGGTGACCAGAACCAGAACTCCCGGCCTCCTCCGAACACCAACAAAGCCCCCGACCAAGTGTGGGCCTCACCAGAGCTTTATAGACCTCACCTCGTGGCTCTCGAACCCGAAATTTCCCTGTTTATTTATCGAGAAACATCGCAGAATAGGCCCACTCCAGCCAAGCAGCCCCTGATTTAATCCCAGCCTAATTTACAGTGACCAATTAACCTACCAACCGGGACGTCTTCGGACTGTGGGAGGAAACCGGAGCACCCGGAGGAAATCCACGCGGTCACGGGGAGAACGTACAAACTCCTTACGGGCAGCGTTGTTATGGAAACGTGATCGAACTGGGAAGGGCGCAGAGTTGATTTAGGAGGACGTTGCCGGGACTAGAGGTCAGGCGAGGCCTTTGTTCCTTGGGAGCGTTTAAAATTCTGGGATCCATTGATAGGGAGGACAGTAAGTTTTCTCCCCCTGGGTGGGGGGAATTTAAAGTGTACTCGAAGAACTGAGCTGGCAGTGAAAGGGGGCTGAGGTAACGTACAATACTTTCATCTCAGAAACACTTGGACAAGGTTCAAAATTCAGGATTAGAGTTCACTTATCACATGTACGACGGCACTTTAAGAGTGCAGTGCGGCATTTGCGTCAACAAGGACGTGCTGGTGGGGGGTGAAGGGGTGCAGCCTGCAAGTGTGGCCACGTATTCTGGTGTCAAGGTCGCGTACCTGCATAGGTTGGGACGAGGAAGGGGTTTGGAGGGATGTGGGCCGAAGGCAGGAAATTGGGACCAGCCTGGGCCATAAATCATGGCCGATTTATCATCTCTCTCAACCCCATCCTTCTGCCTTCTCCCCGTGACCTTTGACACCCCGACAAACTCCTAGCCCTGCTGCCTCGCTCTCAGACTCCACGCCTTAACCTCAATCAGCGCTCCCCCCCTCGCGAAACGTGCTCCCCAATCCGGGCAGCGTCCTGGGACGTCTCCTGCGTGCCCTCCCGAAAGCTTCCATGTCCTTTCCTATGACGAGGTGACCAGAAATGAGCACGATACTCCCAGTGCGAACTGGCTAGAGTTTCACGGAGCTATGCTACCTTATCTTGAATTTGAGTTAATAGGAGCTGTGGGAGGCCTAGAACAGCTTTGAAATCACTCCCAGGATTCCAGAGCGCCAGATAAGCATTCCCAGGAATTGAGGCGATGTCGGGGAAAGGAGGGAGGCTGGAAGGATGAAGGGGCAAATTCGGCCTGAGGCCTAGGCCAGAATGAAGCCTGGGTGTTTCCTGCCGAGCGGTGGGGAGGGCCTGAGTGACTTTAACACCCTCCCCCACCCCACCCCCTCCCCCGTGGGCCACAGACAGGGCTGTGCCTCCTCATCAGCTGTATTTAGAAGCAACTAAAAACCAGCCGACAGCTGCAGACCGATTCAGATCCGGTCCGGGCAGCAACGGCAAGCCCTTCTGGGGATCGGAGACAGACACGCACTCACCTCCCCCTGTTCGTCAGCCCCCAGTTGGGGTTGAAAGAGGCCTGCTTCTTCCCCTGCAGGGAGGGAGGGATTTCCCAGGTTGTGCAGGGGGGAGAATTAAAAACATGCTCACCCAGACACACACAAGAAACGCATCGGGGGGGGGGGAGGAATCAGCCACTAAATCTCCCCACAGAATAACACCACCCCCACCCCTCATGCTGACTGGCACAGGGTACGGGGCTGAGAAAAGGTCCTGACAGATTTGAGAGAGGGGACTGATTGGTTTGTGTGTGGGTGTGTTGATCTGAGGGTCTTTTGCACCATCACGAGCACAGTCCTCCCCATTATCGAGGGCATCTTCACAAGGAGGAGCCTCAAAAAAGGGCCAGCGTCCGTCATTAGGGATCCTCATCACCCAGGACTTGCCCCCCTCCCCTTCCGCCGTCCAAGACCGGGAGAAGCTGCAGAAGATCGTGAGCACGGCCCAGCACCTCACACAAACCAATCTTCCGTCCTTGGACTCACTTTACACCGCACGCTGTCGGAGCAGTGCTGCCAGGATAATCAAGGACACGACCCACCCAGCCAACACACTTTTCATCCCTCTTCCCTCCGGGAGAAGGTTCAGGAGCTTGAAGACTCGTACGGCCAGATTTGGGGACAGCTTCTTTCCAACTGTGATAAGACTGCTGAGCGGATCCTGATCCAGATCTGGGCTGTACCCTCCAAATATTCAGACCTGCCTCTTGGTTTTTTTTGCACTACCTTACTTTCCATTTTCTATTTATGATTTATAATTTAAATTTTTACTGTTTACTATTGATTTGTACGACAGGGAGCGGGAAGCGCAGAATCAAATATTGCTGTGATGATTGTACGCTCTAGCGTCAATTGTTTGGCAGCAATAAAGTAAAGGAAGATTTCTGAGCGGTCCTCAAACCCACAGACGCCTCATTACTCCTCTGTCGGCAGTGATACTTCGAAACTTTAAAAAACAAAAGCTTCAGAAACTTCTCCTCCGCCCCTCCCTGTCCTATGCGTGTCTCCCACATCAGCCGGCTTCAAACCCACAAAACCGGATTGGAAGCGAGACCTCCTCTTCA
Organism: Mobula hypostoma; assembly: GCF_963921235.1. NCBI lineage: Eukaryota > Metazoa > Chordata > Chondrichthyes > Myliobatiformes > Myliobatidae > Mobula > Mobula hypostoma. The sequence continues at coordinate 6,669,364 of NC_086126.1, read as the reverse complement.
GGGAATGCCTCAGAGGAAGAGGGTGTTGGTGCTGGAGCACCTGGGTGTGGGCTTGCGTCTTTGTGCCAGTGTCTGTGGGGAGGGCAGGCATGAGTACGAACACCCCCCCCCACCCCGTGTGTGTGTGTGTGTGTGTGTGTGTGTGTGTGTGTATATATGTGTTTTGCTGTTGGCTGGGGTGTACAGTATGCTCGTGTCTTTGTATGTCCAGAACCGTACAGGCATGTGGGTGTCAACATACACATGTTTGTGTCTCTGTGTGTGTGTGCGTGCATGCAGCCCTGGTATCACGAAACACCTCGCCCTGCTAATCTCGATCTCCCGCTGCCAACTGCGGCCGCCGTCTTCCAGCAAGAAAAACAACTCCACTCTGTCCGTGGGGAGATCCGCTCCCATCTCCGACACCGCTCCCACGGAGCACGCTGCCGGCGTTCCCGAGGGGAGGGGAGAGACTGTTCTCCCAGCTGCCGGCGCCCTTCCCCGCCCCGGCCCCCTGCTCCCCACCCCAACAGAACACCCCGGGAGTCGGGCTCCTTCCACCACCCCCCCACAACCCTTCTCCCTCTTCCAACCCCCTCCTCTCCCGAAATCCCAACAGGCAAATTCAAGCGGAAGAGATTTTGCGGATGCTGGAAATCCAGAGCAACACACACACACAAAACGCTGGAGGAACGCAGCAGGTCAGGCAGCATCCATGGAGAGGAATAAACAGTCGAGGTTTCAGTCCGAGACCTTTCTTCAGGACTGGGAACGGAGGGGGGAGGAAGCCAGAATAAGGCAGGCTTGGGGGGTGGGGGGTGAAATTTAATTAGTCTGGTCTATTACCATCGGCGAATATTGTGAAATATGTAGTTTTGTGACAGCAGTACTGTGCAATATATAAAAAATACTATATGTTACAATAAGAAAATATTAAAAAAGAGTTCACTCACATTTTTCCACCCAAATTCTCTGTGGGAATGATGCATCCCTGTGTCTTTTCAACCCTTCCCCAGGCTCTGAGCTCTCTGGGACCCACAGGATGCCTCTGTGACAGCCCTTTGGCCCATCGAGTGTTTGCCTGCTCCTGACCACCCATCTGGACCGATGTCATCTCATTCCCAACACCCTCGCTAACCCAGATTCCAACACATCGTCGGGACATGGGAGGGACCGGAGCACCTGGAAGCCGGGGGGGGTCCCCACGGGATCGCAGGGAGAACATCGAAAATGACCGCCAGTTACGGGGAAGAAGTTTTAAAAAAGATCACCGAGACACGCAGAGAGCTGAAGAGTGAGGCACGGTGATTATGAGTTTAGAAATCGGAAGGAAGGCAGAGGGGAAGGAGCTGTTCCTGAATCGTTGAGTCTGTGCCTTCAGGCTCCTGTACCCCCCTCCAAAATGACATGGGCTTTTGATGGTGGGGCAGCTAGTGGTGGAACTGGCTAAGTTCACAACTCCGGCCCTGTGCAGATCAGATGGTGATGCAGTCGGTCAGAATGCTCTCCCCAGTTCATCTTTGGTGACATACCAAGTCTCTTCCGAATGGGGTTGGAACCTCTCAGTCCCTTGGGGAGGGGAAGGCGAATTCTCAACCCGATCCCCTCCCTCCCCTCCCACCGAGCGCCCAGAGTCTGGTTGCCCGGAGGTTCCGGGACCCAGGTTCGATCCCCGCCGTGTGCGTGTCCTTGTGACTGCGCGGGGGCCCCCCTCCTCTCCCGGATGACGTGTGGTGGGTGAACTTGGCACCTGGGGGCGAGGGAGGGAATCGGCGAGGGGTCCCGGATTTAACGGGAACATCGGGATCGGTCGAGGGCAGCGGCCGGCACGGCCTCGATGGGCCAAAAGGCCTGGCAGCGATCTCAGAACCCGGCGGGGGCTTCACTCCGTCAGTGGGGTGCAGATACGGCGCTCCTGCGGGGAACACATGGGCGGAAAATCGCGGGTGGACACGAACCTCACTAGGGAGGAGGGAGAAGGGATCTTGGTTCAACTCCTCGCCCTCCACAAAGAAGCAGAGAATCTGCAGATGCCAGAAATCCAAGCAACATGCACAAGGGGCCAGGCTGTCTATGGAAAAGAGTGAACGGTCGACGTTTCGGGCCGAGACCCTTTAGCCTCCAACCAAATGGCACAAACACAACTTTTCTCCAACTTCCCATCATTCCCCCCCCCCATCTTTTATTCCCCACTCTGTCCTCTTACACCCGGTCCCCTCCTCCTCCTCCCCTTTCTCCTCAGGGCCACTCTCCTATCAGATTCCTTCTTCTCCGGCCCATGAACTTTTCTACCCCCCTCCTTACACCTTCCTATTTTGGCTCCCCACCCACCCACTCCTCCAAGGGTCTCAGCCCAAAACGTCAACTCTTCATTCCTCGCTGTAGACCCTCAGAGTTCCTCCAGCGTTGCGTACGTGTTGTAGGGATCTCAGTATAAACGGGTCGGGGCAAACGAGTAGGAAGTTTACTCTGGCCGCTGGGGGTTGCCCTGTCCAAAGTTACAGGGCAAGGGATTTAGGACTGAGATTGCAAGATGCTTCCTTTGGAGGGCAGTGACTCTGGGGGGGGAGGGTGGCACAGTCCCTACAGCCCATCTTGTCCTGCCTAGCCCGTCCCTCCGCCTGCAAGGACCGCACTCCTCCCACCCGTGCTCCCTGTCCAAACTTCTCCCGAACGCTCAAGTCGAGCCCACATGTGCGGGCAGCTCGTCCCCACACTCTCACCGCCCCCTGAGTGAGGAAGATTCCCTCCCCCTCATGCTCCCCTTAAATATTTCACCTTTCACCCTTAACCCGTGACCTCCAGTTCCACTCGCGCCCCAGCCTCAGTGGATGAAGTCTGCTTGCGTCCACCCTACACCCCTCCTCAACGCTGTAGCCCTCTGTCAAACCTTCCCTCCTTCTCCCGCGCTCCAGGGAATAAAGACCCAACTCCACCCTTCCCTACAAATTCAAGCCCTCAAGCCCCGGCAACCTCCTGGTAAATTCCCCCCTCCGCGTTCCCGTCAGTGCCCGGATCCACCCCGATCCCACCCACCCACACACCAGGCGCGGTCAGCCCAGAGCCCCCGGGGGGAGGAGCAGGTTCTGTCACTGGTACATCCAGTTCTCGTGAGGGTCTCCCCACCCTCCTCCCCGTGCCCCTTACCGTCCCCCTCCAACTTCCCGTGGACCCTGACCCTCTGTCCCTTCTCCCACTCTGTCTCTGTCCATCTTAGTGACCCCGTCTCTCTCATACTCCCTCGCCCTCATCCTACTTGTCCACCTTCCCCTCTCCCTCACCCCCTCCAATATTCCTCTTATCCTCTTTATCTCCTTCATCCCTCAGTCCACTCACTCTCTCTTCCCCTCTCTTCTCCCATTCCGCCATTCTCTCCCCTCCCCTTTTCCTTCCCCTCTCTTCTCCCCCTCACCTCCACTCTCCCCTTTCCTTTCCCTCTACTTTCCCTCCCTACCCCTCTCCGCTCCCTCCCCCCCTCTTCTCTCCATCATCTTCCCTCTCCCCCGTTCATTTCCCTCCCTCACCCTCTGCTTTCCCTCCCTACCCCTCTCTTCTCTCCATCACCTTCCCTCTCCCCGTTCCATTCCCTCCCTCACCCTCCGCTTTCCCTACCTACCCCTCTCCCTTTACCTCCCTCCCTTCTCTCCATCACCTTCCCTCTCCCCGTTCATTTCCCTCCCTCACCCTCTGCTTTCCCTCCCTACCCCTTTGCCTCCCTCCCTCTCTTCCCTCTACGTTCCCTCCCTCCCTCTCTTCTCCCCGTCACCCTCCCTCTCCTTTCCCTCCCTCACTCTCTGCTTTCCTTCCCTACCCCTCTCCCTTTTCCTCCCTCCCTCTCTTCTCTCCACCTTCCCTCCCTCTCTCTCTTCTCTCCATCACCTTCCCTCTCCCCTTTCCTTTCCCTCCCTCACCCTCTGCTTTCCCTCTCTACCCCTCTCCCTTTTCCTCCCTCCCTCTCTTCTCTCCATCACCTTCCCTCTCCCCGTTCATTTCCCTCCCTCACCCTCTGCTTTCCCTCCCTACCCCTTTCCCTCCCTCCCTCTCTTCTCTCTACCTTCCCTCCCTCCCTCTCTTCTCCCCGTCACCTTCCCTCTCCTTTCCCTCCCTCACCCTCTGCTTTCCCTCTCTACCCCTCTCCCTTTTCCTCCCTCCCTCTCTTCTCTCCATCACCTTCCCTCTCCCCTTTCCTTTCCCTCCCTCACCCTCTGCTTTCCCTCTCTACCCCTCTCCCTTTTCATCCCTCCCTCTCTTCTCTCCATCACCTTCCCTCTCCCCGTTCATTTCCCTCCCTCACCCTCTGCTTTCCATCCCTACCCCATTACCTCCCTCCCTCTCTTCTCTCTACCTTCCCTCCCTCCCTCTCTTCTCCCCGTCACCTTCCCTCTCCTTTCCCTCCCTCACCCTCTGCTTTCCCTCTCTACCCCTCTCCCTTTTCCTCCCTCCCTCTCTTCTCTCCACCTTCCCTCCCTCCCTCTCTTCTCTCCATCACCTTCCCTCTCCCCTTTCCTTTCCCTCCCTCACCCTCTGCTTTCCCTCTCTACCCCTCTCCCTTTTCCTCCCTCCCTCTCTTCTCTCCATCACCTTCCCTCTCCCCGTTCATTTCCCTCCCTCACCCTCTGCTTTCCCTCCCTACCCCTTTCCCTCCCTCCCTCTCTTCTCTCTACCTTCCCTCCCTCCCTCTCTTCTCCCCGTCACCTTCCCTCTCCTTTCCCTCCCTCACCCTCTGCTTTCCCTCTCTACCCCTCTCCCTTTTCCTCCCTCCCTCTCTTCTCTCCATCACCTTCCCTCTCCCCTTTCCTTTCCCTCCCTCACCCTCTGCTTTCCCTCTCTACCCCTCTCCCTTTTCATCCCTCCCTCTCTTCTCTCCATCACCTTCCCTCTCCCCGTTCATTTCCCTCCCTCACCCTCTGCTTTCCTTCCCTACCCCTTTACCTCCCTCCCTCTCTTCTCTCTACCTTCCCTCCCTCCCTCTCTTCTCCCCGTCACCTTCCCTCTCCTTTCCCTCCCTCACCCTCTGCTTTCCCTCTCTACCCCTCTCCCTTTTCCTCCCTCCCTCTCTTCTCTCCACCTTCCCTCCCTCCCTCTCTTCTCTCCATCACCTTCCCTCTCCCCGTTCATTTCCCTCCCTCACCCTCTGCTTTCCCTCCCTACCCCTCTCCCTTTTCCTCCCTCCCTCTCTTCTCTCCATCACCTTCCCTCTCCTCCTTTCCTTTCCCTCCTTCTTCCCTCTCTTCTCCCCGTCCCCGTCCCTCTCCCCCTCTCCCTCCCCCCGTCCCTCCCCTGCCCTCTCGCCCACCTCGCAGTCGTACAGCACGGTGAGCTGCTCGATGATCCACTCCTCCAGGTTGAGGCGCCGCCTCAGCTCCCTCCGGTCGTACTTCACCGTCACCTTGCCCTGCTTCCTCTGGGGGGGTTCCGGGTCCTCGGCGCCGCTCACCGCCTGGAAATAGACCCGGGGCTGGGGGCTGCTGTCCGGCGCGCCCACCGCAGCCATTCCCGCCTGTGGAGCGGGCTCCGTCCGGTCCAGCCCGGCCCTCGGCCCTGTCCCCCTCCTCCTCCCTCACCTCTTTGTGTCGCTCTCTTCCTGATCTCTCTCTCCTTCCGATCTCTTTGTCTCTCTCTCTCTCTCCTTCACACACTCCTCTTCCTTTCTCTCTCTCTCTCCCTCCCTTTCCGCGCACACGCTCCGCTTCTCCTTGCTGTCGTTTTCCTAATCTCTCTTTCTTCTTCCTCTTTCCTTATCGTCCTCTCTTCCCCCTTCCACGCTCGCTGTTTCTTCTCTCTGTCGCGCTTTTCCCTTCCCCCTCTCCGTCCCCTCCCCTTTCCTCTCTCTCTCTCTCTCCGTCCCCTCCCCTTTCCTCTCTCTCTCTCTCTCCTCCCCCTCCTTTCTCTTTCTCTCTCTCTCTCTCTCTTTGTCTCTCTCTCTCGCTCCCTCCCCGCCCCAGCTGCACGCCAACTTGCCCCGGCTTCCCGTCACGTTTAATCCGGCAGCTGCCGCCTCTCGCAGCGATTCCACCCCCACCCACCCTCGGCTCTGCCAACTCAGCAACCCGTCCCCGGACTCGGCTCCCCAGCCCCCCTCCCGGCCTCGGCCGGCGTCCCCATCGGGGCAGCGCCGCGGGAGGGGTCACCGCACACGGGGTCTTTCTCCCACCCGCGTGGAATTAGATCTCAACGTCGACTCGGGCAGGCATTGAGGTGGCGGGTTGTTTGGGGGGTGGGGGGGTAGGGGTTGTTTAGGGGAGTGGGGTGTGGGTGGTAAGATTTGGAGGGGGCTGGTGAAGGTGACTGGAAGGTGGACCGGGGGCCCCTCCCGCTCTCCTCTCGCCTCTGCCCAGCGTGGTTCAATGTCACTCCCAGTACACACGTGTAAAAGGATAGCGAAATAATTGTCACTCCGGATCCGGGCAGCACAGAAAAGCACAATAAGATCAAGAACACGGTAATAAAATCACAATCAATATAGATGCATAAAATAGCTTATATTCGCAGATTGATTGTCTGTCCATGAAGTGACTCTGGGCACGGGAGTGTCTGTACACGAGGTGGCTCTGACAGGAATGGGTGGAGGTGTTGATCAGCCTGGGGAAAGGTCTCTGTTGAGTCCTGGGGTGGGGGCTACGTGGCCTCCCCCCCCCCCGATGGGAGAGGGACAAACTCCGTGAGCAGGGAGGGTGGGTGGGATCCTTCATGATGCTACCGGCCCTTTCCCGGCACCTTCCTCAAGAGGATCAGGAGGGTGTTTGGAAGCGGGGGGAGGCAGAGACTGGGAGAGGGTTGGGGATAGGGCGGAAAACACTCGCACTAGGGATCCTCCTCCCAATCTCCTTTCCTCGTTATTCCCACCGCCCCGTCCCGTGACAAAGAGACACCACGTGGACTTCCATCCCCCACCCCCCTGCGGGACGGAACAGGCGGCGGGGTCCCGCACTGGACCGAGGTCCCGGGGCGGCCGTACCGGCATCTGCAAGCCGTCCCGCGGGGAAAAAAAACACATACACACGCGGCCTGACCTCGGATCCCACTCGACACAGACCCTCACTGGGGGCACGGCCCACGCACACTCACCGCGCCAGAACGGTGCAGAGAGAAGTTAGGAAAGTATGTAATCTCAGAGCCGAGAACACGCGCAAATCAACCACGCGGTTTCCAGGACGCGCAAAGATGTCGGCCGGAGGGGGTTACAGAGACAGGGAGGGGTGTAGGGGCCGGAGGGGGTTACAGAGACCGGGAGGGGTGTAGGGGCCGGAGGGGATTACAGAGACAGGGAGGGGTGTAGGGGCCGGAGAGGGCTACAGAGATGGGGAGGGGTGTAGGGACCGGAGGGGGTTACAGAGACGGGGAGGGGTGTAGGGGCCGGTGGGGGTTAGAGAGAGGGGGAGGGGTGTAGGGGTCGAAGGGGTTTACAAAGATGGGGAAGGGTGTAGGAGCCGGAGGGGATTACAGAGACGGGGAGGGGTGTAGGGACCAGAGGGGGTTACAGAGACGGGGAGGGGTGGAGGGGCAGGAGGGGGTTACAGAGACGGGGAGGGGTGTAGGGGCCGGTGGGGGTTACAGAGACGGGGAGGGGTGTAGGGGCCGGAGGAGGTTACAGAGACAGGGAGGGGTGTAGGGGCCGGAGGGGTTACAGAGACAGGGAGGGGTGTAGGGGCCGGAGGAGGTTACAGAGGCGCGGAGGGGTGTAGGGGCCGAAGGGAGTTACAGAGACAGGGAGGGGTGTAGGGGCCGGAGGGGTTACAGAGGCGCGGAGGGGTGTAGGGGCCGAAGGGAGTTACAGAGATGTGGAGGGGTGTAGGGGCCGAAGGGAGTTACAGAGATGTGGAGGGGTGTAGGGGTCAAAGGGGTTTACAAAGATGGGGAAGGGTGTAGGAGCCGGAGGGGATTACAGAGACGGGGAGGGGTGTAGGGACCAGAGGGGGTTACAGAGACGGGGAGGGGTGGAGGGGCAGGAGGGGGTTACAGAGACGGGGAGGGGTGTAGGGGCTGGAGGGGATTACAGAGACGGGGAGGGGGGTAGGGGCAGGAGGGGGTTACAGAGACAGGGAAGGGTGTAGGGCCAGAGGGGTTTACAGAGACGGGGAGGGGTGTAGGGGTCGGAGGGGTTTACAGAGATGGGGAGGGGTGTAGGGGCCGGAGGGTTTACAGAGACGGAGGGATGTACGGGTCGGAGGGGGTTACAGAGACAGGGAGGGGTGTAGGGGTCGGAGGGGGTTACAGAGACGGGGAGGCTGGAGTGGGGTAGAGAGATGGGGAGGGGTGTAGTGGCCCGAAGGGATGGTGGTCACAGAGAAGGGGACAGGTGTTGGGGTCAGAAGGGGTCACAGGGATAGGGAGCGCTGTAGGGGTCAGAGGGGTTTACAGAGACGGGGAGAAGTGTAGGGTTACAGAGACCGAGTAGAATAAATACAACGGCCAGGTGAGATCTGAACCACAGATGCGCCCACGCCCGGGGCGGGCCGACACCAGGAAGGCAGCGCCGGACTGAAGTCTCCGGGATTGACCCCGGGTGCCGGGACGTGGCTCCGAGTCGGGCGCACGGTCTTGAGGCGACACCCCCACCTGCTGGCCGTGTCTGGGACTGCCGGCCCGGGGCGGCCCTCCGGTGGCTACCGGGCTATCCCGGCGCCGGTCCGGGGTAAGTGTGGTGTCCCGATCCAGGGATCAGTGAACCTGGCGGGCAGGAAGGGAATTTGCCTCCGAGGTGAGAGATGTGGGCAAGTGAGAACAGGATCCCCACCCGAATTAGCGTTATTCTTACTGACTTAAACGACGCGGCAGTACTGTCCAAAATCATACAATTATTATAAGCTGCACAATAGATAAATAGTGCAAAGAATTGTGAGGTAGGTGGGTTCACGGACCGTTCAGAGATCTGATGGCAGAGGGGAGAAAGCTGTTCCTGGGTCTTCAGGCTTCTGTACCTCCTCCTGATCGTAGGGTGTCCTTAAGACAGAGGAGCAGAATTAGGCCGTTCGGCCCATCAAGTCTGTTCTGCCATTCCATCATGGCTGATTTTATTATCTCTCTCAACCCCCATTTCTCCTGCCTCCTCCCCATAACCCTCAACTACCAGCCTCCTCTTCAGATACACTCCCCTGCCCTGTCTTCTCCCTCCACAATGCCAACACAGACGCTGTAGGTCTCATGTCTCTGGTGCCTCCTGGCCCGATAGAAGACCCTTCGGCCCGTCAGCGTGTGCCGGCTCTCAGTGTAACCCCAGTCCACCACTTTCCAACCCTCGAAGCCATTCCTCTGAGGTTCCCGGTAACCCCTCCCCAGGTACCACCCCTCACCCGAGCACTGGGACAATTAAACACGGACTCCATACCCACTCGATCACTGGGAGAGTGAAAACTCCAGCAACACACACACATGATGAGGCCACACTCAGGTTGGAGGAGCAACACCTCATATTTCATCTGGGTAACTGATGGCATGGACATTGACTTCTCCAACTTCTGGCAACTGCCCCCCCCCGCCCTCACTCCCTCACCACCTCATCATTCCCATTCCCATTTTCCTCTTTCACCTTTTTATTTATTTTTGTAGACTGTTTATTCCTTTCAATAGTTGCAGCCCGACCTACCGAGTTCCTCCAGCACACACACATTCATACATACACGTGTGTATGTATATACACACACAAATACACACACACACACACAAACACACATACATACATAAACACACACAACACACAAAAATTGCTGGTGGAACGCAGCAGGCCAGGCAGAATCTATAGGAAGAAGTACAGTCGACGTTTCGGGCCGAGACCCTTCGTCAGGACAAAAACACACACACACACACACACACACACACACATATACATACATAAACACCCACAAATAAACACATATACACAGACACACATATTTACACAGTCATACACACACACATGCACATATACACAGACACACATATACACAATACCCACACCCACACACACATACGGTTCGTCCATTGACGTCGATGAGGACTTCGACACCATTAATCATGATGATGGTGTCGAGACTAGCACGTGATTTGGATTTAAGTGAGGGAGAGTCAGCCTCACTCTCTCTTCCCAATTCCCATCTGGATCCAGTGGAAAGACAGAGTCGAGATGGCTGGAGATGGGACTAGGCGCAGTGGATGACCGAGACGTCTTCTGTGTCTTGTCCTGCTCTACACGTTCCACGACGCTTGCAGAGACCACCTTCTTGACCGTTGGACCTTCCATGGGTCTCGTCCGCTCAATCCGCCGGAGTCTGTCCTCACATGCTGGGATAGACAACTCCCTATCTCACCGAGGGTTTGAGACCCGTCGGCTACCCTCACCTGGTTTAGCCGGCTTGTCGAAGCCATTGCCCGGGGTGTGGCCGCTGTCGCATGCAAACAGCTACGGGGAGCCACAGGTGAGAGCTGAGTGCCAGGCAGGGACCAGAGGTGGACTAACCGCCCTGAAAAGGACGCGACATGTTCCCCCACCAGAGGCGCTACCCCTCCCTGACACCTCATACATACAGATACAGACACACACACACACACACACACACACACAGACTCATACACATTATGTACACACACACATACCCACACACATATACACAGATACAGACACACACATACACATATACACAGATACAGACACACACACACATATATACACAGACACACACAGACAGACTCATACACCTTATACACACACACACATATACAAACACACACACCTATACACATATACACAGATACAGACACACACACACCCACACAGAGATACAGACACACACTCTCACACATAGCGCTGAAGGTTGGGATCAAACCAGGGACTTGATGACACAGACTGGCCCATGAACCGGAGGGGGAATGGTTTGTGTCTGGGCCATGTGACTGGGGTAAGAGTCAGGAAGCCAGCTCCGTGAACAGAAAGTGACCGGACTTACCAAGGGCTAGTACGTGCTGGGAGTGCCCGATGGCCCCCACCCCCCCGTCCATGGGGCAACGATTTGGAAACACAACACTGCCGCAGTGAAGCCACGCGGGAGAGGGAGGTGGGTGCCAGCGAGGAGGCCATTCAGCCCGTCTCAGTGTGCAAGCCCATCCCTCCCCTTCATGTACCCTGTGGTTCGTGGAGCCATCAGGGCCCCCTTTACATGAGCCCCCACTTCCCCCCTCCCAGCTCCCTCAGCTGTGGGCCCGGTTACCACGGAGATCTCACCACCCACGTGCCTCCCGCTTCACCAGACCCTCGTGAATCCAGCGGGGCTGAACGTGGCTGGGAGAGCCGAAGGGGACAGACCAAGTGGGTGGGTGGGGGGGAGTGAGCTACCCGTTACAGTGGCTGTTACAGAGCCTCATGACTGGGGGGGGGCGTGCTGGGAGTGCGATCACGGGTGTGAGACATTTCGACCCCTCCCCGGGACGAAAGGCAACACCCACAAAATGCTGCCGGAACTCAGCAGGCCAGGCAGCATCTGTGGAAAAGAGTAACCAGTGGGCGTTTCGGGCTGAGACCCTTCATCAGGACTGGGGGGGGGGCGGTGGACAAAGTACAAGGCAGTAGGTGATAGGTGGAACCAGGAGAGGGGGAGGGGTGAAGTGAAGAGCTGGGAAGCCGATTGGTGGAAGAGATAAAGGGCTGGAGAAGGGGGAATCTGATTGGAGAGGACAGAAGACCATGGAAGAGAGAGAATGGGGAGGTGATGGGCAGGTCAGGAGATGAGGTGGGATAGGGAAAGGGGGAGGGAACGTAGACTCAGACCATGAGAGGCCTGCATCGGGCATTTTCATGCCTTACGAGGCACAGATTGGAAGTTTGGCACAGACACTAGAGCAGTGTGTGGTTAAGTGCCTTGCTCAAGGGCACAAACACACTGCCACAGCTGAGGCTCGAACTAGCGACCTTCAGATCACTAGACGAACGCCTTAACCACTTGGCCACGTGCCCAGCACAATAGTGAAGTGGGAGGGGGGCAATTACTGGTAGGTTGAGAAATCAATGTTTGCGCCATCAGGTTGAGGCTACCTAGAGGGAATAGTGTGGCCTCATCGCGGCAGTAGAGGAGGGCATGGATTGACGTGTCGGAATGGGAACGGGAAGTAGGGTGGCCACCGGGATATCCCGACTTCTCTGGCGGAAGGTGCCCGGCGAAGCGGTCTCCCGGTCCGCGTCGGGTCTCACCGATGCGCTTGCTTGCGGTGCGGGAGAAAGGACGCTCTGGCTGTCTACCCTGCCAGTGCCCTCTCCGAATTCTACACGGGCGGCTGGCCGGCCTGGTGGTTAGCGGAACGCTGCCGCGGTGCCAGCGATCCGGGCCCGATTCCCCGCCGCTGCCCGTGAGGGGGTTTGTACGTTCTCCTTGTGGCCGCGTGGGTTTCCTCCGGGTGCTCCGGTTTCCTCCCCCAGTCCAGAGACCGACCGGTTTGTGGGTTTATTTGTCACGTGGGTGTAATTGGAGGCGCGAGGCTCGTTGGGCCGGAAGGGCCAGTTGCTATAGCTCTGAATAAAATAAATTAATAATAAATCAGACTCCCCTACTCCAGGGAAAACAGCCCAACTTTGGCCAACATCTTGCCCTCTAAACCTGGTGAACCTCTTCTGCGCCCTCTTCAACGCCTCTACATCCTATAGTGGGGCGACCGGAAATAAGTGCAATACTCCAGATGCGGTCGAACCAGAGTTACCTCCGACAGGCACTCAGTGGCCACCTAATGAGGCCCACCTATCCGTTAATGTAAATATCTAATCAAAATGACCATAAGACACGGGAGCAGAATTAGGCCGATTGGCCCATCGACTCTGCTCCACCGCTCAATCATGGCTGATCATTTTTCTCCCTCCTCCTCAACCCCACTCCCCGGCCTTCTCCTCGTAACCTTGCATGCCATGTCCAGTCAAGAACCGATCAAGCTCTGCCCAACGACCTGGCCTCCACAGCTGCCTGTGGCAACAAATTCCACAAATTCACCACCCTCTGGCTAAAAAAAATTCTCCACGTCTCTTCTAAATGGACGTGAGGCTGTGTGTTCCCTCTTGTCCTAGACTTCCCAACCATGGGAAACATCCGTTCCATATCTACTCCTTTCAACATTTGAAAGGTTTCAATGAGGTCCCCCCTCGTCCTAATCTCCAGCAGGTACAGACCCAGAGCCATCAAGCATTCCTCATATGATAACCCTTTCATTCCCAGAATCATCCTTGTGAACCTCCTTTGGACCCTCTCCAATGCTAGCTCATCATTTCTCAGATGAGGAGCCCAATATTGTTCACAGTACTCCAGGTGAGGCCTCACCAGTGCCTTCTAAAGCCTCAGCATCACATCCCTGCTCTTGTATTCTAGACCTCTTGAAATGAATGTTAACATGGCATTTGCCTTCCAAATCAACCTGCAAGTTAACCTTCAGGGTGTTCTGCACAAGGACTCCCAAGTCCCTCTACTCCTCAGATTTTTGGATTTCCTCCCCATTTAGAAAATAGTCTGCACATTTATTTCTGCTACCAAAGTGCATGACCATGTGTTTCCAACACTGTATTTCATTTGCTGCTCTCTTGCCCATTCTCCTAATCTGCCCAAGTCCCTCTGCATCCTACCTGTTTCCTCAACACTACCTGTCTATCCATCAAGCTTCGTATCATCTGCAAACTTGGCAACAAAATCATCTATTTCATCACCTCAATCATTTATATACAGCATAAAAAGAAGTGGTCCCAACACCAACATCTGCAGAACACCTCTAGTCACTGGCAGCCAACCAGAAAAGGATCCTTTTATTCCCACTTGCTGCCTCCTACCAATCAGCCAATGCTCTAACCATGCCAGTAACTTTCCTGTAATACCATGGGCTCTTAACTTGGCAAGCAGCCTCATGTGTGGCACCTTGTCAAAGCCCTTCTGAAAATCCAAATATACAACATCCATTGCATCCCCTTTATCTATCCTACTGGTAATCTCCTCAAAGAATTCCAACAGGTTTGTCAGGCAAGTTTTTCCCTGAAGGAAACCATGCTGACTTTGTCCTATCTTGTCCTGTGTCACCAAGTACTCCATCACCTCACCTTAACAATTGACTCCAACATCTTCCCAACCACTGAGGTCAGGCTAACTGGTCTATAATTTCCTTTCTGCTGCCTTCCTCCTTTCTTAAAGAGTGGAGTGACATTTTCAATTTTCCAGTCCTCTGGCACTATGCCAGAGTCCAATGATTTTTGAAAGATCATTACTAATGTGGCCACAATCTATAATTCTACCTCTTTCAGAACCCTAGGGTGCAGTTCATTTGGTCTGAGTGACTTATTTACCTTTAGGTCTTTCAGCTTTTTGATCACCTTCTCTCGTGTAACAGTAACTGCACCCACTTCTCTTCCTTCACAACGCCTGGCACACAGTTAGTGTCTTCCACTGTGAAGAGTGATGCAAAATACTCATCTAGTTCATCTGCCATCTCCTTGTCCCCTGTTATTATTTCTCCGGCCTCATTTTCTAGCGGTCCTATATCCACTCTCATCTCTCTTTTATTTTGTTACAGTCTTGAAAAAGCTTTTACTACCCACTTTGATATTGTTTGCTAGCTTGCTTTCATCTTTTCCCTCCTAATGATTCTTTTAGTTGCTCTCTGCAGGTTTTTAAAAGCTTTTCAATCCTTCCCGCTAATTTTTGCTTTGTTCTATGCCCTCTCTTTTGTTTTTTACATTAGCTTTGACTTCTCTTGCCTTCAACCTCATCCTGGCAACACTGGGCGACACAGGAGGTCGTTCCTGCCTGTGGCCATTGAACTTTGCAGCTCCTCCCATGGAGGGTCAGACACCCTGAGCCAATAGGCTGGTCCTGGACTTATTTCCACCTGGCATAGTTTGCATATTGTTCTTTGATTGTTTGTGGCTTTGTATTGCTATATTTATGCTCTATTCTTGGTTGGTGCGGCTGTAACGAAACCCAATTTCCCTTGGGATCAATGAAGTATATCTATCTATCTATGGTGGTGTTCCGCAGAGGTCAGTGTTGGAACCACTTCTTTATAAATTGTATATCAATGATTTAGATGGAAGTTTGAAAAGGATACGAAGATTGCTGGAGGGGCAGGTAGTGTTGAGGAAACAGAAGGACAGACAGATTAGGAGAATGGGCAAGAAAGTGGCAAATGTAATACAAAGGTGGAAAATGCCCGGTCATGCACTTTGGTAGAAGAAATAAAAGTACAGACTATTTTTTTAAACGGGAAGAAAATCCAAAAATCTGAGATGCAAAGGGACTTGGGAGTCCTTGTGCAGAACACCCTGAAGGTTAACTTACCAGTTGAGTCGGTGGTGAGGAAGGCAAACGCCACGTTAGCATTCATTTCAAGAGGTCTAGAATACAAGAGCAAGGATGTGATGCTGAGGCTTTATAAGACACTGGTGAGGCCTCACATTGAGATTTGTGAACAGCTTTGGGCCCCTTATCTAAGACGTGCTGGCATTGGAGAGGGTCCAGAGGAGGTTCACAAGGATGATTCTGGGAATGAAAGGGTTATCATACGAGGAATGTTTGATGGCTTTGGGTCTGTTCTCAGTGGAATTTAGAAGGATGATGGGGGGGGAATCTCATTGAAACTTTTCAAATATTGAAAGGCCTACACAAAGTAGATGTGGAAAGGATGTTTCCCATGGTGGGGGAGTCTAGGACAAGAGGGCATAGCCTCAGGATAGGAGGGCATCCATTTAAAACAGACATGGAGAAATTTCACTTGTCACAACCATGGTTTCAGCAGCGCAGCAGATTTGGCAATTGTGCTCATAAATATGCACGTGCCGGCTAATTATGTTCATTGTGACTGTATTTAACTCCATTCTTTTCATTGTAGCACTTGTCGAGACTTGAGCAAAGCACAGCAACGTTTCGCTGCCTGCTTGCATTCGGCCTTGCCTGAGAAATTGGACTGCCGGGTCAATGGACTCCGAAGACCAGCGGGACTGGTTTTATATTTAGTTATTCCTTTCAGCTGCAGTGTTTGCTTCGTTTTCCATTTGAGAGTTTTAGTTTGCAGCCCTGTTCGGCCTAGCGTTTACTGTTTTCTTTTCCCTCTAACTCTGCTCGCATTGAAGTCCGTGAGCTATCGACCTGCTTCGGTGTCTCTCGCTCCGCATTCGGTCCACATCCGAACGTAGCGACATCTTTAGCCAGAGGATGGTGAATTTGTGGAATTTGTTACCACAGGCCTGGTCGCCGGGTAGATTTATGGTTGAGCTGTATCTATATCGCAGGTACATTGAGACACACACTGAACCCTACTTGTGATAGATGTCACTCTGAAGTGGCTTCTTTAACTCATATGTTTTGGTCCTGTCCTCTTTTGGAAAAAATATTTGAAAGACATTTTTGATATTATTTCAACAGTCTATGCTTTGATTTAAAACCCCATCCTATTATGGCAATCTTTGGATTGCCAATGGTAGAACATAGATTTTTGTTTTCTTCAGCCTGTCGAATGATAGCTTTTGTTACTTTAATAGCGAGAAGATCTATTTTGTTGAACTGGAAGGAAATTAATCCTCCAACTACATTCCAATGGTTTTCTCAAACCATATTAAGTTTAAATTTAGAAAAAATTACACGTGTTATTTTTGACCCCTCGGTTAAATTTGAAGAAACTTGGAAACCTTTTATGCAACATTTTCATATGATGTAATCTGACCTTTCCGAATCTTTTTTCTAAAATTATATGATGAGAGGAGCGGAGTTAGCGACATTATGGATCTTGTCTGATACAAGTTGTTGATCTAGCCCTGTTTTGCCTTTTTTTGGGTTTTTTTTCTCTTTTTCTTTTGGGGTTTTTTTTGTTTATATATTTTTTCTTTTTATTTCTTTTTTAATGTTTAATCTCATTATGAGTTTGGAAATCTTATATTTCTATGTTACTTAAAATTCATTTTATATATGCTGATGAACATTTTTCCAATCTCTTTGTACCAACTTTGTTATTGAGTTTATAATTTTGAAAAATTAATAAAAAGATTTAAAAAGAAAGAGACACACGCTGAAATGCGTCCTTTGTGTTAGCTGCCAACAGAACCAAAGGATGTGCTGGAGTGGGGGGTGGGGGCAGCTTGAGGGTGTCGCCACACATTCCGGCGCCAACGTACTGCGTGACATGCCCACAATGCTCAGAGCAACGGCAAAGCATAGGAGCAGAATTAGGCCATTCGGCCCATCAGGTCTGCTGCACGCCTGGCTTATTATCCTTCTCGGGCCCCATTTGGCACCCTGGCTAATCAACAGCCTGTCGAGCTCCGCTTTACGTACACCCAGTGACTTGGTCTCTGAGTGTACACGCCACAGCAGTCCGTGGCAATGAGTTCCACAGACTCGCCGACCTCTGGCCAAAGAAGTTCAAAGTTCAAATTACATTTATGATACATTATACAAACCTTGAGATTGGTCTCCTGGCAGGCAGCCACGAAACAAAGACCCCCGCCCTGGCCGAAAGAACCCATTAAAGGAAAGATCGGCGAGCACCCAACGTGCGGAGAGAGAGTAAAACACAGTAAAAACGATAAAGGCGAGCGGATACCATTCAGAGTGAAGGTGAGCCCTCAGACACGGAGCCCGGCAGCAACTCAGGCCGCAGCATCGGCCTCAGTTCAGCGCGGAGCCGAGCAGAACCGGCCCGACACCCAGCCTTTTCAACCCGGCCCTGAGCTTAAATCATCCTTAGAAGTTCTTGCCCATCTCTGTCCCCTGGTCTGAGGCTCCTGCCCCCTGGTCCGACTTTAGGAAACACCCTCTCCACCTCCACTCCGTCGAGGCCTTCCAATATTCGATAGGTTTCAGTGAGTCCAGGCCCAGCGCCATCAAACGCTCCTCCTACGTTAACCCTTTCATTCCCGGCATCACTTTCATGAACCTCCTCTGGACCAGCACAGCCCGTTTTTTTTTTCCCAGATAAGGGGCCCCAAAACCGCCCACAACACTGCAAGTGCGGTCTGACCACTGCCTTATCAAGCCTCCGCATCACATCCCTGCTTTTATACTCCTGTGCACTCGAAATGAATGCTAGCATTGCATTTGCCTTCCTCACCACCGACTCGACCTGCAAGTTAACCTTCAGGGAATCCTGCACGAGGACTCCCAATGTTTTCTCCAAATTAGAAATTAGTCCGTGTCTTTATTCCTTCTGCCAGAAAGCATGACCACACACTTCCCCACATTGTATTCCATCTCCCGTTCCTTCGCCCGTTCCCTCGATCTGTCCAAGTCCTGACAACTCCCTGCTTCCTCAACACTACCTGCCCCTCCACCTGTCTCTGCAAACTTGGCCACAAAGGCATCAACTCCCTCATCCAAGGACACGCAAAGTGAAAAGAAGCGGTCCCAATACTCCCCCCACCCCCCGAGGAACACCACGACTCACCGGCGGCCAAACAGAATTTCAACAGCCCCTTTATTCCCTAACACCCTCACATACAAACTCCGGCGCTCCCTCCTCACTGCCCCGCTCGATGCGCGGCGCTCCCTCAGCAGTGGGGAGCATCGGGCTGGAGCGTCTTGAAGCAATTGGGGAAGCCCGGGAGCCGCGACCCTGCAGTTCCTCCGCCCGCCAGGAGGTGGCGCTGGCCGGCCACGGATGGGATACAGGATCCCGGAGAAACGGTGGGAAGGGGCTGGTAGGGTGAAATCGCATCACGTCGCCATGGTAACCAGACCAGAATTACTCCCTCACCCCCCCACACACCCCACACACACTCCCAACTCCAGCCCCTACACCCCTCCCTGTCTCTGTAACCCCCTCCGGCCCCTACACCCCTCCCTGTCTCTGTAACCCCCTCCGGCCCCTACACCCCTCCCCGTCTCTGTAACCCCCTCCGGCCCCTACACCCCTCCCCGTCTCTGTAACCCCCTCCGGCCCCTACACCCCTCCCCGTCTCTGTAACCCCCTCCGGCCCCTACACCCCTCCCCGTCTCTGTAACCCCCTCCGGCCCCTACACCCCTCCCTGTCTCTGTAACCCCCTCCAGCCCCTACACCCCTCCCCGTCTCTGTAACCCCCTCTGATCCCTACACCCCTCCCTGTCTCTGTAACCCCCTCCAGCCCCTACACCCCTCCCCGTCTCTGTAACCCCCTCCAGCCCCTACACCCCTCCCCGTCTCTGTAACCACCTCCAGCCCCTACACAGCTCCCCGTCTCTGTAACCACCTCTGACCCCTACACCCCTCCCCGTCTCTGTAACCCCCTCCAGCCCCTACACCCCTCCCCGTCTCTGTAACCCCCTCCAGCCCCTACACCCCTCCCCATCTCTGTAACCCCCTCCAGTCCCTACACCCCTCCCTGTCTCTGTAACCCCCTCCGGCCCCTACACCCCTCCCCGTCTCTGTAACCCCCTCCGGCCCCTACACCCCTCCCCGTCTCTGTAACCCCCTCCGGCCCCTACACCCCTCCCTGTCTCTGTAACCCCCTCCGGCCCCTACACCCCTCCCTGTCTCTGTAACCCCCTCCGGCCCCTACACCCCTCCCCGTCTCTGTAACCCCCTCCGGCCCCTACACCCCTCCCCGTCTCTGTAACCCCCTCCGGCCCCTACACCCCTCCCCGTCTCTGTAACCACCTCTGACCCCTACACCCCTCCCCGTCTCTGTAACCCCCTCCGGCCCCTACACCCCTCCCCGTCTCTGTAACCCCCTCCGGCCCCTACACCCCTCCCCGTCTCTGTAACCCCCTCCGGCCCCTACACCCCTCCCCGTCTCTGTAACCCCCTCCGGCCCCTACACCCCTCCCCGTCTATGTAACCCCCTCCGGCCCCTACACCCCTCCCCGTCTCTGTAACCCCCTCCGGCCCCTACACCCCTCCCCGTCTCTGTAACCACCTCCGACCCCTACACCCCTCCCCGTCTCTGTAACCCCCTCCGGCCCCTACACCCCTCCCCGTCTCTGTAACCCCCTCCGGTCCCTACACCCCTCCCCGTCTCTGTAACCCTCTCCGGTCCCTACACCCCTCCCTGTCTCTGTAATCACCTCCGGTCCCTACACCCCTCCCCGTCTCTGTAACCCCCTCCGGCCCCAACACCCCTCCCCGTCTCTGTAACCCCCTCCGGCCCCAACACCCCTCCCCGTCTCTGTAACCCCCTCCGGTCCCTACACCCCTCCCCGTCTCTGTAACCACCTCTGACACCTACACCCCTCCCCGTCTCTGTAACCCCCTCCAGCCCGTACACCCCTCCCCGTCTCTGTAACCCCCACCAGCCCCAACACCCCTCCCAGTCTCTGTAACCCCCACTAGCCCCTACACCCCTCCCCGTCTCTGTAACCCCCACTAGCCCCTACACCCCTCCCCATCTCTGTAACCCCCTCCGGTCCCTACACCCCTCCCCGTCTCTGTAACCACCTCCGACCCCTACACCCCTCCCCGTCTCTGTAACCACCTCTGACCCCTACACCCCTCCCCGTCTCTGTAACCACCTCTGACCCCTACACCCCTCCCCGTCTCTGTAACCCCCTCCAACCCCTACACCCCTCCCCATCTCTGTAACCCTCTCCGGCCCCTACACCCCTCCCTGTCTCTGTAACCCCCTCCGGCCCCTACACCCCTCCCTGTCTCTGTAACCCCCTCCGGCCCCCACACTCCTCCCTGTCTCTGTAACCCACTCCGGCCCCTACACCCCTCCCCGTCTCTGTAACCCCCTCCGGTCCCTACACCCCTCCCCGTCTCTGTAACCCCCTCCCTGTCTCTGTAACCCACTCCGGCCCCTACACCCCTCCCCGTCTCTGTAACCCCCTCCCTGTCTCTGTAACCCACTCCGGCCCCTACACCCCTCCCCGTCTCTGTAACCCCCTCCGGCCCCTACACCCCTCCCCGTCTCTGTAACCCCCTCCGGCCCCTACACCCCTCCCCGTCTCTGTAACCCGCTCCGGTCCCTACACCCCTCCCCGTCTCTGTAACCCCCTCTGGCCCCTACACCCCTCCCCGTCTCTGTAACCACCTCTGACCCCTACACCCCTCCCCGTCTCTGTAACCACCTCTGACCCCTACACCCCTCCCCGTCTCTGTAACCCACTCCGGCCCCTACACCCCTCCCCGTCTCTGTAACCCCCTCCGGCCCCTGCACCCCTCCCCATCTCTGTAACCCCCTACACCCCTTCCCGTCTCTGTAACCCACTCCGGCCCCTACACCCCTCCCTGTCTCTGTAACCCCCTCCAGCCCCTACACCCCTCCCTGTCTCTGTAACCCACTCCGGCCCCTACACCCTTCCCTGTCTCTGTAACCCCCTCCAGCCCCTACACCCCTCCCAGTCTCTGTAAACCCCTCTGGCTCTCAGTGGCTTCAGGGTTGGATTTAATTTGTCCATTATGTCACTGAAGCCCCAGGGTTTATCAGTCGACGTTACTGAGATCAATTATGGACGGTCTTGCTGAAGATTTTCCCGTGTGGATCGGGACCCTGCATTGGAATGTCCTTGGAATCTGTCTGTGGAATAAATCCCAGCCCTGACATGTCAGTGATAGACCCCAGTCCTGTCGGGGGAGTCTCTGTTTAAAGAAGGATTCTGTTACGCTGGATCCAGTCCAGAGGAGATTACACAGATTCCTCCGGCTCCTCCACTTCTGTCCGGCGGTGAGTGCTGTACAGACCATTCGGCCCGACTCATCCATGCTGACCGAGATCCTTGTCTAAATTAATCTCAGAAAGATGTACTTTAACTATTATAAAGGGTCAACTTTATCTGCCGCACAAGTTTACACGCATTAGGAATTTACTGTGGTGTGTTGGTCAACAAACAAAAGCACATTCAACAGTTATGTTGGTCACCTTACAAGAATGTTGCTGGATCTGGAGGATTGAATGGGTTCGGACTGTATTCCTTGGAGGGTAGAAGATTGAGGGGAGATTTGATAGAGGTATACAAAATTACGAGGGGTGTAGACAGGGTAAATGCAAGCAGGCTTTTTCCACTGAGTTTGGGTGAGATGACAACCAGAGCTCGTGGGTTAAGGGTGAAAGGTGAGAAGTTGAAGGGGAACAAGAGGGGAATCTTCTTCACTCAGGGGGTGGTGAGATTGTGGAACGAGCTCACAGGCACAAGTGGTGGATGTGAGCTCGATTTCAACGTTGAAGAGAAGTTTGGACAGGTACATGGATGGGAGGGGTATGGTCCCGGTGCAGGTCGATGGGAGTAGGAAGTTTAAATGGTTCAGCACAGACTAGATGGGCTGAAGGGCTTGTTTCTGTGTTGTACTTGTCTATGACTGTAATTATAAAGAGTAAAGGTTTATATTTAGAATAAAGTTATGCATGGATATGCAACAAAATACCAACATATATAGTATTAGCATTTCACATCAAAGTTGCTGGTGAACACAGCAGGCCAAGCAGCATCTGTAGGAAGAGGTGCAGTCGACGTTTCAGGCCGAGACCCTTCTAGTCCTGATGAAGGGTCTCGGCCTGAAACGTCACAGATGCTGCCTGGCCTGCTGCGTTCACCAGCAACTTTGATGTATGTTGCTTGAATTTCCAGCATCTGCAGAATTCCTGTTGTTTTTTTTTTAGTATTAGCATTTATTCATTTAAGACATTTAAAAATTGTATAGCAGAAGAAAATCTGCAGATGCTGGAAATCCAGAGCAACACAAACAAATCGCCGGAAGAACTCAGCAGGCCAGGCAGCATCTGTGGAAAAGAGTAAACCGTTGACGTTTCAGGCCGAGGTCCTTCAACGCGCTTCCAAACATCGACTAACCTCTGAGCTCTGACCTTGATCTGTACGTCTTTGGAGTGTTGGGGGAAAGCAGAGCCCCGGAGGAAACCCACGCGGTCACGGGGAGAACGTACAAACTCCTTCCAGACAGCGGCGGGAATCGTACCCGGGTTAGTGAACGTTGGCACTGTCAGTTAACCACGTCGGCCGGTTTGACCCATATTCCTCTGAACATATGCTCTCCCAGACACATTATACAGAATGTAGAAAATCTACAGTATGGATTTCCACAGGAGTGGGTGAGCCAGGCTTGGCGGTGGGGTGGGGGGAGCTTTCAAAGGGCCAGTGGTGAAGTGAAGGGTCAAATAGCCTCCCCTCATCTCCCCCCTCCGAACAAAAAGGCATCCAGTTGCGGGGGCTCTCTGTACACAGCCGGGACACGGGGGTTGTGCTTTGGGACTGGAGACGCCTTGGGGCCGCCATTGACATGGAGTCAGAAGTGGGAGAATCTCTCCTCGTGCACTGGGGTGGGGGAGCTGTGATTCACAACCTGTCTGTGTGTGTGTGTGTGTGTGTGTGTGTGTGTGTGTGTGTGAGACTTTATCTGCGAGCTAGCACATGTACTCTTGCATATTTGCCTGTCTACGTATTTGAAATGCTGCATGAAGTTCTGTGTGTACTTGCGGGAATCGTCGTACATTTCTCTCTGTGCGCGCGTGTGTTTACGTTTGTTGATTCTGGGTGTCTGGGTGTTGTTCACAGTTATATCAACAAGACCATAAGTCATAGGTGCAGAATGAGACCGTTTGGCCCATCGAGTCCCTTCGGTCATTCAATCGTGGCTGATTTGTTATCCCTCTCAAACCCCATTCTCCTGTTGTCTTCCTGTGACCTTTGACACCCAGACCCATCGAGGACCTGTTGACCTCCGCTTTAAACATACCCAATGACTTGGCCTCCTCAGCCGTCTGTGGCAACGAATTCCACAGATTCACCAGCCTAAAGATACAAGGATTTATTATTCATTGTAATTTATAGTTTTTTTTTCTGTTATACACAGTACTGCTGCTGCCAAACAACAAATTTCACAGACGCCTTTTAAATTTTATTAGGATACTGCATGAAACACTCAGCCCCACCCCCCAGATTAAACCCCAGCCTGATCACAGGACAATTTGCAACGGCCAATTAACACACCAACCGGGACAAACTTGGACTGTGGGAGGAAACTGGAGCACCCGGAGGAAACCCACACGGTCACAGAGGAAAACGTACAGACTCCTTACAGGCAGCGATGGGAATCGAACTCGGGTTGCTAGTATTATAAAGCGTCGTGCTAACCACTACGACACCACAACCAGTGATATCAAACCAGATTCTGATTCAGATAGTCTAGCTAAAGAAAACACTCCTCATCTCCTTTTTAAAGAGACGTCTCTCTGCTCTGACGCTGTGTACTCCGGTCCTAGACTCCCCCACGATTGGAAACATCCTCTCCATGTCTTGTACA